>NC_091318.1:33716388-33763888 GCF_038502225.1 Cherax quadricarinatus | reverse complement strand
GGATTGAAAGTTGCATCCCTTTGCAATTTGTCATTGTTGAGATTTGCTTCCTTTTTATATTTTTGTAACAATTAAAAAATGTTTTGATTCAAGTTCCATTTATGTTTTTTATATTGTCTGTTTGTATATTAAATTTAAAAAATTGTTTTGGTGTGTTTTATTAACAATTGCAAGTTTGCAACCTAAAAATTTTTAATCCCTTTGTCGGGCCCAGCCGAATATTTTCGGTCTTCTGAGATTAGCAATTGCTCGAAAACTAACCATCAGAAATCAATTTATATGGGATCAGTGACCTTGTATTGAGTTACTCTATCCACCATAGGGAGTTCAGTTCGAATTTCAAATTTTCGGACCCCTTGCACGATAAAGGGTTAAGACCAGGTTGCAGGGGCCATTCTCTTGGCAATCATTACACGGTAGTTTACTTTCCAAAGTAATGAAGATATCTATCGTTTCTCCTCTTTTTTTCCTGTTTATAACATTTTATTTTGATGTGGTTTTTGTATTCTCTTCTAGGATTTAGTGAGACTAATGTCCGTATTTAATGTACAGTGGAACCCCGGTGTTTGAACTTAATTGGTATCTAGGTGGTGTTCCAATTGCGAAAAGTTCGATGTCCGAAACAGTATTTCCCAGGCTTTAAATATCAGCCTCACACACTGGACGATGTTGAACTGACTCTTCTAAAAGTCTCTGAGAGTTAGGTCAGCGTCTGAGGTCACTTCAAAGCACTTTTGAAACAATAGTTTCGTGTAAATATTATTTACAATTGAATTTTAAATAGGTCAGCGAGTTCGGACTCCAGAATAACGTTCAAAGAACAGGTCCATTTTTTCTGAACAAAATTATTGGGACTCCGGTTTGTTCGAAGTCCGGTAAGTTCGAACACCGAGGTTCTACTGTATTTGTTTATTGTTACAGTCACATCTGACCTTGTTCTGTGAATTACGTTCCACACAGAATTTATTGAACATATATTGAATTATTGTTACCGATAAAGAGAACAGTGGAATTTTTGCAAAGTGTTATGAATAGAATAATTTACTCTCCTAAGATTTGCAATTTGCGATATAGCGTAACATAATATATTAAGTCCATCTATGTTAACGTTGTCCTGGTACTGTTAATTTGAAAATATATTTTATACTTCCTCATGGGGAATACTGTTTCAGAATACACCCTAGAAATATATCCTCTCCATGGTTGGAAAAGTTAGGGATGTTTCCATTCTCCTGCTGCCACTGTTCACCTAGTCATCAGTTGTGGGTGACATCCCAGGGGTGGTCGTGACCCGAGATACGACTGGCCTTTGATAAAGAGCTGAGGCACAATAACAGCTGCACATAAATGGTACACAATACCGACAAGATGAAGAATTAGACGAGTTCAATCCCCTATCGTGGTACGATTTATCTTACAAAATAAAAAGCAGCCTGATACATTCCAGTGAGAGGGAAGGACGCCCTCATTCTTTGAATCAAGAGCCTTTCTCAGGTCTGCAACCCGAACCCTCTCTACCCTGATGTATGCAGAAGAGTACAGGGTGGTCATAACAGTACTGGGTTGTCGTAAGTAAGACTACAGGGTGATCATAAGTAAGAGTACAGAGTGGTCATAAGTAAGAGTACAGAGTGGTCATAAGTAAGAGTACAGAGTGATCATAAGTAAGAGTACAGAGTGGTCATAAGTAAGAGTACAGAGTGGTCATAAGTAAGAGTACAGAGTGGTCATAAGTAAGAGTACAGAGTGGTCATAAGTAAGAGTACAGTGGTCATAAGTAAGAGTACGTACAGTATGTATAATGATATGGAACTATAACCAATAACATCATAAATCACTCATACATGGTACCTGGCTGCCAATATTCTATCGCATTTTTGTAATGAAAAATCCTTTTAAAATTCATAATTAAATCTGATTTAATTTCAGCTGAAATATTTAGTGTTTGTTGTTGGTTGAACACAAAAACATAATATATATTTAACGGCTAATGCGTATCGCGTTAAAATGAACGTAGTCAAGGTTCAAGCCCTGTTTAAAGCGTATATAAATATATATTTTAAGCCAGTTAGCCCTGTTTTTTGCAAGTGGTAGAAAAGAGTAAGTATAATACTCCTAATTTTTTGTAAGTGGTAAAAAGGAGTTAGTATGATACTCCCAATTTTTTGTAAGTGGTAGAAAAGAGTAAGTATAATACTCCCAATTTTTTGTAAGTGGTAAAAAGGAGTTAGTATGATACTCCCAATTTTTTGTAAGTGGTAGAAAAGAGTAAGTATAATACTCCCAATTTTTTGTAAGTGGTAAAAAGGAGTTAGTATGATACTCCCAATTTTTTGTAAGTGATAGAAAAGAGTAAGTATGATACTCCCAATTTTTTGTAAGTGGTAGAAAAGAGTAAGTATAATACTCCCAATTTTTTGTAAGTGATAGAAAAGAGTAAGTTTGATACTCCCAATTTTTTGTAAGTGGTAGAAAAGAGTAAGTATAATACTCCCAATTTTTTGTAAGTGGTAGAAAAGACTAAGTCTGATACTCCCAATTTTTTTGTAAGTGATACTCCCAATTTTTGTAAGTGGTAGAAGAGAGTATGTATGATACTCCCATTTTTTGAAAGTGCTAAGAAAGAGTATGATACAAAAAAGTATGATACTCCCTAGTTTTTTAAGTGGTACAAAAAAGAAAGAATGATACTCCCTATTTTTTCCAAGTGAAACAAAAGACTGAGTATGATTCTCCCAATTATTTGATAACACTTACAAATTAGAATGCACAAATCCCATTGAAATACTAAATGGATTTCTACGTAAGACACACTATACGGTGAAGGTTTGAAGCCGAACCGGAGGAAGCGTTCTCCAAGAATGCAAGTTTTCATTAACTGTATCTGCTTATACGTAAATTTATTCATACTAAATTTTAGCTTGTAGCGTAGGATCCATGACGGGAAATACATTAGCGACGACTACTGGAAGCTTTTCACTTGGTCGTTTTTATTCACCGAATGAAAATCACTTCCACAATTCGTTTAATAGAAACGACAAATTGTGACTTAGGTTTCTGAAAAACTCTAGAGGGACTCCTCTCAAATCTGCATACAGAAATCACTCCTTAAGAAAGTAGAAGTCTACGCAGACGGTGCAACATACCCCTATTGAAAACCAAGTGTGTTATAAGATCACTAAAATACAGTTAGTGTTTGGGGCCCAAGACTGTTCATCAGTCTCCCACCATGCATAAGTGAAATTACTAATATAGGAATTACTGATATAGGAACGTTGTAACATGATACTTATTTGGTAATGTCTCCAGTCGATGCGATCCCACCGGAGATTAAATAATGGGACTTAGAATGAGCCACACTGTGTTAAATTGTATACCAGATTTTACCAAATGAGAGTTGATGGTTGGCTGGTTAATGGGGTTTACAATGGGGTTTACACTTGGTTAACTAAGGGTAAATATAAATTGTTGACCTTCAGTCAAGAAAACTTATTCCAAAAATGGGAATTAAAGCAAATTCTCCAAGCATGCATTCCAAGAGATATATTCCTCTTTCGTACATATTCTTTGGAGAGAGTATGATCGCAAGGTCACCTAGATTGATGGTAGATGGTGTAGGTGACATCCAGTAAAGAGTGTGAAGATTATGAGAGGAACTTCAGCATCCTACAGGCATGTGTGAACGTGTAAGAACTTGGTGGAGGGACTGACATACCAGCAGGCATGTGTGAACGTTCAAGAGCATGGTGGAGGGACTGACATACCAGCAGGCATGTGTGAACGTTCAAGAGCATGGTGGAGGGACTGACATACCAGCAGGCATGTGTGAACGTTCAAGAGCATGGTGGAGAGACTGACACACCAGCAGGCATGTGTGAACGTTTAAGAGCATGGTGGAGAGACTGACACACCAGCAGGCATGTGTGAACGTTCAAGAGCATGGTGGAGAGACTGACACACCAGCAGGCATGTGTGAACGTTCAAGAGCATGGTGGAGAGACTGACACACCAGCAGGCATGTGTGAACGTTCAAGAGCAGGGTGGAGAGACTGACACACCAGCAGGCATGTGTGAACGTTCAAGAGCATGGTGGAGAGACTGACACACCAGCAGGCATGTGTGAACGTTCAAGAGCATGGTGGAGAGACTGACACACCAGCAGGCATGTGTGAACGTTCAAGAGCAGGGTGGAGAGACTGACACACCAGCAGGCATGTGTGAACGTTCAAGAGCATGGTGGAGAGACTGACACACCAGCAGGCATGTGTGAACGTTCAAGAGCATGGTGGAGAGACTGACACACCAGCAGGCATGTGTGAACGTTTAAGAGCATGGTGGAGAGACTGACACACCAGCAGGCATGTGTGAACGTGTAAGAGCATGGTGGAGAGACTGACACACCTTCCTCCGTTGTTCCTAATTCAATTTTTGTTTCTCTTCTATTTGATAGGTAGCATTTGCTCTAATGAAGAACTCACCATGGTCACTAATATAATCTTCCCTGACAGGTTATCAAGCTCTTTGTTGACCTTTCCATCAACTTTCAGAGTGTGAGAACCAGTCACAATACCTGGATGTAACCACGTCTCGGATACTTAACATTTTAGTACTCTGACCAATGACACTGTTTATCTATCATAATTAAAACCATAATTTTTAAAGGGGTGGACCGGTAAGCCAGCGGAAGGCCTCGGTCAGATGACCAAAATCTCCAGCTGCTGGTCGTCATTTGCCTATGACTCACGTCAAGAAATACTTGCTCTGTTTCCTGACAAACTTTACTTAGCCTAAACTATCGTCGCGTGACCTCTTTGTCCCAGCTTGACCTGTTTTTCGTGGCCCTCGCTGCTACCTGAGGCGTCACGTCTCAGACTGAATATTATAAATGCGCTAGTATCTTGGTTAAAACTCTGCACATTTTGAGTGTGACGTTATAGATTAATGAAATACGATAAAAGGATATCCAATATTACAATGGCACTCCATTGTTGGCACGCTAGTGTTGGCATGCTAGTGTTGGCACGCTAGTGTTGGCACTCTAGTGTTAATACACCAGTGCTGACACTTCAGTGCTGGCACTCCAGTGCTTCTACCCTGGCTATGTCACTCCTACGATGGTACCACAACTTTTACACCTTCATTATAGCATACCAGCTCTGACGTCTCATCACGGACATCCCAGCACTGACACCCCAACATTGATATCAGTATGATGATACAACATCCTGCCATGGAATCATGTCTTCCACATATTGACAGCGTCACCCCAGGTGTGGCGTCTCTCCGAAGACACAGAGACACTGGCACCCCTGGGATAGCACCGCAGGAATACCACTCGATAGTCTGCATGCCAGTGTTATCCTCAAAGCGTTGGCACCTAAGGGTTTATACTTCAGTCTTCACACTTAAGCATTTGCACATCAGTGTTGGCTATCAAGTGTTGTTACTAAAACAATGACACACTAAAATGAGCACTCCAGTACTGGCACCCAAGTGTTTTCATTCCAACATTTACACTATGCATTGTAACCCAGCATCAAACACTATAGCATTGTAACCCAGCATCAAACACTATAGCATTATAACCGAGAATCAATCACTATACCATTATAACCCAGCATCAAACACTATAGCATTATAACACAGTGTATAACATTATAGCATATAACCCAGCGTCAAACACTATAGCAGTATAACCCAGCGTCAAACACTATAGCAGTATAACCTAGCGTCAAACACTATAGCATTATAACCGAGAATCAATCACTATACCATTATAACCCAGCGTCAAACACTATAGAACTAACACAGCGTTGACACCCCAGCAAATGCACAGCCATCATTGAATAATAAATAAAAATTAGATAGTGACTAAGACAAGAGACCATCGTTAACTACCACATTATCACATCAGGTAGAAATTAAAAGTGAATAACTGCAATATCTGACTGAAGCAACTGGGCCCATTAAATTATAAGTGATTTTCTTGCTTAATTAAGCTTATAATAGTACCTATATTATTAGCAATTTACATTGATGATCTTGACGAGGAAATAATTGCGACATGAATAAACTTACTGCGACAGGGAAATGGCGAAATAAGAGATTCGGAGTTGAACTTCAGAACGATTTGGATGAGCTAATGTCTTGAACCGAAAAGTTCAGATACCCGTTAATATTCAAAACGCAGAGTCTTACTTCAGTACAATGAAAACAACCCTCACACTTACGGCTAAGACACATAGACACACATGCATCATTTAGGTATCTTTATCGTAGAAGCCTCTTGCTTACGTGGCAAATACATGCGATTGTAACATTAGAGATATTAGAAGTGGAAGGGTAATTTTGAGGTGATGATTCCTCCAGCCTTGGTAGAAGTTGGGTAGACCCTCAGCCAGGAGTAGAAGCATGAGGGTCAGTGGAAATTGAATCATGCTAAACAGTATTAAGCAACTGAGTTGAAGAAGACTTCCCCTGTACTAAGATGCTGTGGTATTACCCTGTTAGTCACGTATTATCAGTAAGCACTTGTTCAACACTAAGGTAACATTATTGCTGGAAAGGTTTCCCTGAGCAGCTGGTTTCTTCAGTCGAATATGCTGGAGTCAGTAGATATGGAGAGGTACTTTGTATATGATCAGTCACTCAGCCTTGATAAGACGAGGTGAGTCACTTAGCTTAAAGTAGAGGTATGAGGAGAGAGTTACATATTGGAGCTAGAAGTGCGGTGCAGCAGCTGGAGATAACGTCACAGGTGAGTCGAACCTTCTAGTGAAAGGAAATCATAAACAGTTGTTAGCCACAGCTTTAGGCCAAGAGACTGACCACCTCAAAAGTACCTATCAACTTCTTCTAGTCTCCAGTGTTATAAATCACTGTTTACGAATGAAGAAACCTGCTGTTCGCGAGAAACGTTTGTGATAAAGGTAACTAAGTGCCGTTCATGTGTCTCATCAACTTGTTTGTATCGAATGCTGTTAAAAAATGCTAAGAATGTGAGAACGAAGGAGTACTGGACCAAACCAGGTGGCTCGTGCTAGACTGGAATTTTTTTCTTTTAAATCTATCTTTTCTTACTCAGATCAAACCATGGAACAGGTGAGATTTGAGTCCAAGGCGAGTAAGTCGTAAAACTCCAGGCTAGTGCATAAACCACTAGGCAACTGGGCCAGCTGGCCCAGTTAAGCACTGGCCTGAAATTTTACGAAACTCTCGTCATGGGTTGAAACCCTAGCCGCTCCGTGGCTTATTTACAATCATGTTATTATGATTTCGTGAGTCAGACCCAGATGTTTGTCGAGCCTCGTTATTAAGGTACTAAAGGATTAGCTTCGATGTTTTTTCTTAGCAGATTGTTACTCTCTCTCGACATTATTGGCAAGCCAGTATTTTCTGCATAATTTCTTAATCTAAATATACCCATACTGAATCCATTATTTCGATTTCTTTCTTGTTTGCATATTGTCAATACCTTATATACATCTTCATTTATGCATGTTATCCCTTTGTTTACGACAATTATATCTTCCCTCATTCTTTCATTACTTTCCTGTACCTTCTAAATCCAAATTTATGCACTTTAAATATATTATATCCATTTTTTCATAGTTGGATATCTTCGGTACACTACTTATATGGACTTCATTTGTGTTTATCATCCACCTGAACATACAGGCATGTCTCCCTTCATTCCACGTCTTTCAGGGTTATTTCGTCTTCAAGTGTATTAAAATTGCATTTTTTGTTCTTAGTTGCAATATCCTTGGTATTTGTTCAGCTGTCGATTTGTACCAGTTGCCCTGGACAACTATTCATTTCCAATCCCCTGCTTCACTAGTGGCATTCGTCGTGTTGTTCTTGATGGACCAAGGGTCGAGTCTCCGTCCATTCTTCTGTTTATTCACATATGTGCATGTGTACGTACGTGCGTAATGTACCTGTGATACACTTGTCACCGACATTGTCCTTAACCATCCACATTTTCCTCTTCATCTCCTTCCTCTCTACTAGGTTCCAATAATAACAGCAGGTTTCCTCATTGTTTTGGCTGGTCTCCACTTCGTTGGAGTTGATTTCCTCTCCTTTTCCTGATAGGTGAGTACAAATAGGAAGCGCGTCTGTCTGGCGCTCAGCAGTCGGAAGATTGAGCCTCCATCACGCCTTGAGCTGAATGACCCACATGGGTTTAGCGCTTAGCATGAATTAAATATTAATCTCTTTTTTTCCAGACATGATCTATGCATTCCAGTCTAAGTCTTTGAATTTCTTTTTAGTAACTTCCAGTTCAATCTTAACCTGATGGTACAGCCGCTCAAAACTTCAGAAAATCCACCCTTCACATCTCAGTAAGACAGGAATAAACAGTAACATGGCAGGTCTTACTGGATATTAGTCGACTGACTATTGTCTTTCACCAGCAACAACTGCAGCTTCCAGAACACGGGCAACACCTGCAGATCAAACAATACTAGCATCGCCTGCAGTTCCCACAATTCGAGCACGAAATGCAGTTTGCAGAACACCAGCAACAAATGCAGTTCACCAAATACCAGAAGCAACTTGTGTTTCAGTTAGCATTGAGAGGAAGAGAGGAAACACCAAGTCAGGGTAAGAAAATGTAAGACAAAATAGCGGCATCTCTCGCTTGTTATTGGTCAATTGTCCCAGCGACGCAGCATATGCTGACTGTCTAATGGGAGTTAATTAGCTATTAGGCGTGGTGGGATGTTGTGGTCGATGTGAACCCCCTCCTGTTTCCCCTCTTCCTTTTCCCCCTCCTCCTCCTCCTCCCTCCCTCCCTTCCTCCTTCCCTCCCTCCCTCATCTCTCTCTTTCTCTCTCTCATCCTTCCCCCTCTCCATTTATTTTTGTACAAAGGCTTTTACATGGCTGGGTTAAGAATCCCTAACTCTATAAGGTAAGAGCTTTTACCTACCTCAGCTTTTTTCAATGTCTACGTTTTTCTATCAAATCATCCAAGAGGAGGTGGTCGGAGCCAGCTGTGGGCCAACGATTTCATTTGGACAACTGACTTTAGTTCACCGATATTGTTATGCTGAGCGAACATGTTCCAGACTCGAGTCATTCCAGGAATGAATGATCTCGAAAAAAGTGAAGTTCCTGAAAAGGGTACAGCCAAAGGGTAGCTGATGTTTTCTGCCCGTCTTGTTGTGTAGACGCTGTCTTCTCAGTGAAGTGCAGCGTAGAGTGGGAGCTTGACTGTACTGGTATTATACAGGTTGGAGCAGAGAAAACGCATGTTTTTCACAACTGGATAGCTTAGCGTATTTTAAAAATAAACAAATTTTAATTGCATTAAATAAAAGGCATTGTAATGCATTTTTTTAAATTTACATATAGACGAAGCACATTTCCATCCGGATGACTATATCAACAAACAGAACTGTGGGTACTGGGCGGCGGAGAACCCACCAGAATTACACCAAAGACCTCTCCACAGCTCAAAAGTGACAGTGTGGTGCGGTGTCTCCACGATAAGAACAGTTGGTCCTTTTTTGAAGAGGGGGAGACGGCAGTTCCAGTAACATCAGCGCGCTTCGTCGACATGTTATACAGTTTCCTGCATATAAAACTCCAAAGGCGCCGGGTACACGAGAGAGAAATGTGGTTCAACAGGACGGTGCCTAATTAAGGTATGTGAATTTCATAAATGCATTAAAATGCCTTTTATTTGATGTAATTACGATTTGTTTATCTTTAAAATACGCAAAGTTATTCAGTTTTAAAAAATGCTCTGGAAAACGTACAGAGGAGGATGACGGCAATATAAACACAAATGCAGTATAATGTGATCCTTTATTGACTACGTTTCGCCCACACAGTGGGCTTTTTCAAGTCACAAACAGAACTACCTGGGGTGGAAGGAACGCGAGTATTTATAGCCCGGCTGAGGTCAGGTGAAGAATGCTGCATCTGATGATGTACCGAGTGGGGTTATAGAGTCTAAAAACTTGGGTAGCGTAGAAAGGAGATTGGATAAGTTTGTGAGCAGACCTTCTACAGTGTTCTTATGTGGGATAGCGATGAAGAAGTTTCTTGGCAAGTGGTTCAGCTATGTTATAGAAGCCACTATTCTGGTTGAAGTTGTCGGATATAGAAATAAGTGATGATTCCAGGATTCTTCGGTATAAAGTGTTGTCTTCTGTGGCGATAAGTCTTGAGTTTCTGTAGTTTATCAAGTGGTTGTGTGAATTACGGTGTTGTACGCAGGCATTCCTTGTGTCGTCAGATCTGCTTGCATATTGGTGTTCTGAAATACGTGTTTGGAGGTCCCTTGATGTTTCGCCCACGTATAACTTGTTGCAGTCGTTACAAGGGATTATGTATACCCCTGCAGAGGATGGAGGCTTGTCCTGCCTACTACTTGTGATGTCCTTGATGGTCGTGGTTGTGGAGGTAGATACTTGGAATGATGTTTTGGCAAAGATGTTGGAAACATGTTTGGCAATGGAGTTGGTGGGAAGGACTATGTATCTCTTCTCGGCAGTGTCTTCTCTGGGTGTGTTGAAGATGTTTAATGCTCGCCGTCTGCAGTCTCTGATGAAGTGACGAGGATAGTGGAGTTTAGAAAATATTTGTTCAATTATAGTGCATTCTTCCTCAAGGAACCCTTTGCTGCAGATTCTGAGTGCACGCAGGAAGAAGCCTATAATTACACCACGTTTGGTTTTGGTGTCGTGGTGAGAGTAGAAGTGGAGAAGATCATTTTGGTTGGTGGGTTTTCGATAGACTTTAAAACGAAGTTCGTGGTCAGCTTTGCAGAGCAGGACATCAAGGAAAGGAAGAGTGTTGTCGACTTCTTCTTCAAGTGTGAACTGGATTGAAGGTTCGACCTGGTTGAGCTTGTCTTGGAGAGCTTGAACGTTGAAGCGTTTAGGAGTTATGAGGAGAATGTCGTCAACATAACGGAGCCAGGTGACAGACGAAGGAATAATGGTGGAGAAACGTTCGGCTTCTAGATGTTCCATGTATAGGTTCGCCAGGACTGCACTGAGTGGCGAACCCATGGGTAGTCCAAAAGTCTGCTGAAAGAGGTGATTTTCGAAAGAGAAACACGTAAAGCCAACACATAGTTCAACAAGGTCGATGAAATCGCTGGCTGGAATGGGAAGATCAAGTGAATCGTCAATTTTCCTGCGCAAGAGATCGATGGCTTGTGTAGTAGGTACTTTGGTGAATAGGGAAGTCACGTCAAGGCTGGAAAGTTTCTTGTTCCTGATGTTGATGTTGCGAATGCGATTGAGAAGATCACCTGAGTGTTTGAGATGTGCTGGACTGATAGTGCCCAAGAGTTTAGAGAGGTGTTTGGCGAGAATTCCTGAGAGCTGGTGGGGAGCACTGCCTATTCCCGAGGATATGGGCCTCAGTGGGATACCAGGCTTGTGAGTCTTTGGCAGGCCGTACATTCTGGCAGGTCTGGGGTTGCTGGGCATGGTGTGCAGAAGTTTCTTCCCTTGTTCTGAGCCCCTCAGAATGCGGCGAGTCCTTTGAAGAAAAGTTTTAGTAAGGTTGTCCACTTGGTTAGTTGTGAGAGGTTTGTAGGTATCTGGGTCATTAAGTAGATTGAGCATTTTGTTCCTGTAATCGTCAGTGTTCATGATAACAACACCACCTCCTTTATCAGCGGTGGTGACCCTGATGGTCGTGTCTTCTGCTAAACCTTTGAGTGCATTGATGTAACGTCGAGGTATGACTGGGGAGCTGCGTGTTGAGATGGCTGCTGAGATGATGCCTTGAAGATAGCCTTTTTGGAAGTCGGAGTCATTGTGTCTGTAGTTTTTGGCGATGAAATTGAGGTCTTGTTTTGGTTTCGTAATTCCTGTTGCGAATTTTAGGCGATGGCACAAGCCATCGATCTCTTGCGCAGGAAAATTGACGATTCACTTGATCTTCCCATTCCAGCCAGCGATTTCATCGACCTTGTTGAACTATGTGTTGGCTTTACGTGTTTCTCTTTCGAAAATCACCTCTTTCAGCAGACTTTTGGACTACCCATGGGTTCGCCACTCAGTGCAGTCCTGGCGAACCTATACATGGAACATCTAGAAGCCGAACGTTTCTCCACCATTATTCCTTCGTCTGTCACCTGGCTCCGTTATGTTGACGACATTCTCCTCATAACTCCTAAACGCTTCAACGTTCAAGCTCTCCAAGACAAGCTCAACCAGGTCGAACCTTCAATCCAGTTCACACTTGAAGAAGAAGTCGACAACACTCTTCCTTTCCTTGATGTCCTGCTCTGCAAAGCTGACCACGAACTTCGTTTTAAAGTCTATCGAAAACCCACCAACCAAAACGATCTTCTCCACTTCTACTCTCACCACGACACCAAAACCAAACGTGGTGTAATTATAGGCTTCTTCCTGCGTGCACTCAGAATCTGCAGCAACGAGTTCCTTGAGGAAAAATGCACTATAATTGAACAAATATTTTCAAAACTCCACTATCCTCGTCACTTCATCAGAGACTGCAGACGGCGAGCATTAAACATCTTCAACACACCCAGAGAAGACACTGCCGAGAAGAGATACATAGTCCTTCCCACCAACTCCATTGCCAAACATGTTTCCAACATCTTTGCCAAAACATCATTCCAAGTATCTACCTCCACAACCACGACCATCAAGGACATCACAAGTAGTAGGCAGGACAAGCCTCCATCCTCTGCAGGGGTATACATAATCCCTTGTAACGACTGCAACAAGTTATACGTGGGCGAAACATCAAGGGACCTCCAAACACGTATTTCAGAACACCAATATGCAAGCAGATCTGACGACACAAGGAATGCCTGCGTACAACACCGTAATTCACACAACCACTTGATAAACTACAGAAACTCAAGACTTATCGCCACAGAAGACAACACTCAATACCGAAGAATCCTGGAATCATCACTTATTTCTATATCCGACAACTTCAACCAGAATAGTGGCTTCTATAACATAGCTGAACCACTTGCCAAGAAACTTCTTCATCGCTATCCCACATAAGAACACTGTAGAAGGTCTGCTCACAAACTTATCCAATCTCCTTTCTACGCTACCCAAGTTTTTAGACTCAATAACCCCACTCGGTACATCATCAGATGCAGCATTCTTCACCTGACCTCAGCCGGACTATAAATACTCGCGTTCCTTCCACCCCAGGTAGTTCTGTTTGTGACTTGAAAAAGCCCACTGTGTGGGCGAAACGTAGTCAATAAAGGATCACATTATACTGCATTTGTGTTTATATTGCCATTGTGTCGGTATTTTATACCATTTATTTCCAGAGGAGGATGACAAAGATGATCCCATGTATCAGAAATCTTCCCTATGAGGATAGACTGAGGCCCTGAATCTGCACTCTCTCAAAAGGCGTAGAATTAGGGGGCATATGATCGAGGTGTATAAATGGAAAACAGGAATAAATAAAGGGGATGTAAATAGCGTGCTGAAAATTTGCAGCCAAGACAGGACTCGCAGCAATGGTTTCAAGTTGGAAAAATTCAGATTCAGGAAGGATATAGGAAAGCACTTGTTTGGTAATAGAGTTGTGGATGAGTGGAGCAAACTCCCGAGTGTAATAAAGTTGGTAGAATTACCGACAATATGTAAAGTAAAAGGACACAAGTGCAACTAATGTGACATTTATTGTGGCAACGTTTCGCTCTCCAGGAGTGAAATGGCTTGACAAAGCTCCTGGAGAACGAAACGTTGCCACAATAAAATGTCACATTAGTTGCACTTGTGTCCTTTTACTTTACAAACTCCCGAGTACCGTCATAGACGCTTAGACGCTGTGTAGTTTTAAAAATAGGTTAGATAAATACATGAGTGGGTGTGGGTGGGTGTGAGTTGGGCCTGACTAGCTTGTGCTACCAGGTCTGGTGCCGTGCTCCTTCCTTAAGTGCAAGTGACCTGACTAGATGGTCATTGAAAGTTAAGACACATGTGCAACATCTGGATATCTTTATTGTAGACGTTTCGCCATCCAGTGGCTTTATCAATACAGATTCTAGGACATAATTAGAAGACAGAAGAACTATATACAAAAGATGAGGTAATCAGTTCCTCTGCCTAGGAGTTAGTGTTCACAGCATCGTGGTGGAGGAGAATCTGGAGCAAAGGCAAGAAGACTGGCGGTTATATAGGCGTCAGTGGATAAGGACGTGCAGCAGACGAGGGCATAGTCACTGGTAGGCGGGATTCCCCAGTGGAAGTAGGTCCTTCCCAAAGAGATGGGTTAGTTGTAGCAGCCGTGAAGAAGGTCTTGTAGATGTCCTCTGAACCAAGATTCCATGATGTTGCAGTGTCTGACAAGTTGTGCAAGAAAGGTATAAAATACCGACAATGTGAAAGTTAAAACACTGTCTTCTAATTATGTCCTAGAATCTGTATTGATAAAGCCACTGGATGGCGAAACGTCTACAATAAAGATATCCAGATGTTGCACATGCGTCTTAACTTTCAAAGGTGATCATTGTTTTAGGCCGGGGGTGGCATGGACCTGCTTCGCATGAGTCAGTAGGCCTGTTGCAGTGTTCCTAATTTCTTATGTTCTTATGCGTTTTCTCTGTTCCACCCTGTGCATAACAGTAAGACCATCCACATCTCCGGTCTTGAAGGCTTTGCTAGAATGACAAACCCATCCAGGCAGGATCCAGGAGTGAGGTAAGTCGTTTTGCTTGTTCTCTGCTCTCTCCAAGAAGTCGTAGATGTGATGGGGGCAGGCAGTGGAGGACAGTGGAGCGTACTGAAGGTGTATACGTATCTGTGCCTCATAAGAACATAAGAACATAAGAAATGAGGAACACTGCAACAGGCCTACCGGCCCATACTTAGCAGGTCCATGTCAGATCCAACCCACCAACAAAAATATTTGACCAACCCATCCCCAGAGCCACCCAAGCGACAAGCCCCGACAACCCCGTTCCCCCCAAATCAATATGCAAGTCCCGCTCAAATCCATCTCCTCTCACTCATAAAATACATTAAGAAGAAACGCTGCAGCAAGCCACCCGGCCCACACTAGGCAGGTCCCCCTCAAACCCAGACCCACAAACAAAACAACCTGCCCAAAACACCTTCTACTCCATCCATGGAATAAGCTTTGATAACCAGGGCACTATTAAAGAGGGTACTGAAGCACCGAGGGAGCTGAAGCACCTGGTTCATCACCAGGGCACCGAGGGAGCTGAAGCACCTGGTCCATCACCAGGGCACCGAGGGAGCTGAAATACTTGGTCCATTGTCTGAGTTTTGTAGCCTCTAGTGTCGACCAGGTACGAGATACATTTATGTACTGTTATTGTTTTGGCTGCCTTCCATGCACGATATACCACGTATTTCTTCTTAGACAGTTTGGAATCAAATTTCACACCTAGAATATCCATCACATCGTAGGGTTCCAACGCTATCCAATTCATTCTTTCCACTACTCCAGCCAGGAGACCATCACCAATTGTGTTTCATCAGGAACAAAGGTAACCTGCCATCATCTCATGAGTACGTAAATGTCAGAGTACAGTCATTTGTTAGGCATGGGATTGTGAGATGAGGTGAAGGTCATTATGTAAATACTCAATAACAATGGACCTATAACACATCACTGTGGATGACTGGTTTTGAAGTACTCTAAGATAATCTTTAAGGTGTAATGCAAAGCCAAGTTTTGTGAAGAATCCCTTGCGTCATACTCGGTCGAAAGCATCAACAATGTCCAGTCCTACTACGCAGCTGATCTTGGATTCATCCAGTTACTGGTGCCACTTAGCAGAGAAGTTTAACAGATCAGCAACATAACAACTTTTTCAGAAGCTACAATGATGATCACAAGGAAGTGAGTGGTCGTTGAAAAACGCTGTCATCTGCCGTGAGATTATTGTCTCAGGAATATTGTCAGTGAATATCAAAATGGTATGCAATACCAATAGGTTGGTAGGTAAGACACATAGGCAACAGTTAGGCAACTTTATTCCGAAACGGTTCGCCTACACAGTAGGCTTTTTCAGTCGAGTACAGAAAGTAGGCGGGAGCAGTAGAGATGTGAAGACGATGTAATCAGTCCATCACCCTACGACTTCAATGGTGATGGACTGATTACATCGGCTTCACATCTCTACTGTTCCCGCCTACTTTCTGTACTCGACTGAAGAAGCCTACTGTGTAGGCGACAGGTTTCGGAATAAAGTTGCCTAATTGTTGCCTATGTGTCTTACCTACCAATATTGTCAGTGATTGACAGGAATGACACTCGTGTGTAATTGCTGATATCCGATCTATGCTCTACTTTTGTGAACAGGAACAACATTGGCCCCTTTCTACAGAGAAGGCCGTTTACACTGTGCTAGGCAGTGCTGATAGATGTGAGTTAGAAGTGTTGCTAGATGGTTGGCACATCTACTCAGCAATCTTGGGCTCACATTATCTAGGTCCACAGCCTTTCTCTGGTCTAGGGATTTAAAAAGATTACTTCATCATGCCTTATTGTTACCTGTGACTACTTTGACAGCTCTTGCGGCTAGCAAAGGAAGTTTCCTAAATGGATCAGGGATTTGCATTTTGGCAGCAAAAGTATTCAGCAAACAGGCAAGTTTTCTCTTGATTACTAGTAGACACAGACCCATCAAGTCGATTTAGAGGTGGAATATTGTCATCAGGAAAATATCCTTGTCGAGCTTTGACAAAGGAACACTAAATTTTAGAGCCAACTCGTCCTGCTGCCAGTTTTTTTCTTTAAATCTGCCCCCGTCTCTCTCTCTCTCTCTCTCTCTCTCTCTCTCTCTCTCTCTCTCTCTCTCTCTCTCTCTCTCTCCGTTCCTCTTGTTACTATATGCTTTTTAGGTTCCGGTGATCTTGGAGGGGAAAAGAAGTGATTATCCAGTTATCTGGCAATATAGTAACTTAAGAGACTGTAATTGTCAAATTACCCTTTGTTAATTGCTCGTTGGGGCTGCTCCAGTGAGCTCGTTTACGACTCTCGTTATTAGCGAGGCCTTCAGCAGTTTGTTAACCCAGGCTAGCTGCTCAGTGAGGCCGGGGTGTTCCTTCAGGTAATGCTCTTTTTATTATCAAACACAGTTTTTAATCAAGTTACTAACCACAGTTATTAATCAAGGACAACATCAGAAACCAAAGGGATATAAATTGGTTTTAGTAAATTATTAACCCCCCCAAAATTTTTTTAGCCCAGGATATCCCAAGAAAGCCAAAGATTGTGACTTTTTGTCACTGAGGATTACCATCCAGAATTAACTAAGAAAAAGGCAACAATGAAGCTTATTTCCTACTGGGGAAATCGTTTCTCTTTCCGGAATGTAATCCACAACCGTAGACAACCTATCAAACCATGAAACGGGTGAGGTTTAAACCCAGGGCGAGTCGGTCGTAAAACTCCACGTCAGTGCGTAAGCCACTCGGCCACATGGCCAAAATAAGATTCATATTAACGTAATGGAGGAACACTGCAGGAAGCCTACTGTCCCATGCAAGGCAAGTCCTTAAGAAACCCAAACCCACTAGGGAGGTTAGCATAGGCCACCACGGTGACCACATATGCAAGTTACGGTTCAGACGTCGCTAATGATGCTGTTGACACATTAATTTATGTATAATAAACCTCGTAAATTTACACTGGATAAGGAAAACAATTCATTATAAAAACAAAATTTCGTGTGCAGATTGTTAGTGGAAATAAAAGATAAGATTTATCACCTAGAGACCAACTTGTCTCTTCAATAGCTGACAATAATTAATGAATTCTTCCTCCGTAAGCCATGCGTGTTGTAAGAGGCGACTAAAATGCCGGGAGCAAGGGGCTAGTAACCTCTTCTCCTGTATATATTACTAAATGTAAAAGGAGAAACTTTTGTTTTTCCTTTTGGGCCACCCTGCCTCGGTGGGATACGGCCGGTGTGTTGAAAGAAAGAATTAATGCCTCCAGCATTCTCCTTGCTGCAACATTTAAATCCCATGCTTCACACTTATGCAAGAGTATTGGTACCACTGTTCCCGGATACATTTCCCTTTTTGCCTCTATGGATAGTGTTCTTTATCTCCACTGTGAGCCATGTGTGTCGTAAAAAACCACACAACATTAATTACTAAATTTAAAAAGAACATCATCTTCGGATATGCTAAATATTTCCCTAATTTAACTCTAACCCAACTCTCCTTGAGGGAGAAAACCCGTTAATTTCTAGACCCTCGTCTGGAGTTCCAGGATAACAAAGATACAAGATAACAGCTAAACACCAGCAGTTTAACATGATGTGAGGTTCATGTTAATAATATCTTGCTACTCTGTACAGTAGACCAAAATAACCGATACATGATTCTTCCTACAAATAGTGACTTTTCTCGGCCTCCAGCGACGTACATAAGCATTTAGTAATATACTCTGGAAACATCACAAACTTATCCTATGCAGTTCATAATAATAATAATAATAATAATAATAATAATAATAATAATAATAATAATAATAATAATAATAATAATAATAGTAATAATAATTTCTGAAAGTACTTGATAGAACTTATACAGACTTAACTGACATCAGTGATATACAATATAGAAAGCCCCTGGTTATGCAGAGCAATTCGGGAACTGAAGTTCATTTTGTCTCCCAGGATGCGACCCACACCAGTCGGCTTATACCCAGGTACCTACCTACTGCTAGGTGAACAGGGACAACAAATGTCTTAAGAAAATACGCCCAGTGTTTCCACCAGTACCGCGGATTGAACCACGGACCTCAATGTGTGAGGTGAGTGGGATACCCACCGAGCTACGGGACACCGTAGCCTCGTCCAAATGAATAGGCATTTTTCTCCTATATCATTGCATTGAAAACTTGTACCAGGTTATGGCATAAATTGTCACAGATATCATTAACAATGACTTAAGAAATCGTAATGACACGATTGCAAATAAACCATACCCCCGGCCGGGATTGAACCCGCGGTCATAGGCTCAACAGACTCTATGACCGCGGGTTCAATCCCGGCCGGGGGTATGGTTGATCATTAACAATGTCTAATACTCTGCAGACTATGATGCACAAAGGAGAGTGAGATAATACAGACGAGCACCATGCAGTCACAAGTAATATTTGTGTGTAATATTTACTCTATATTTCTTAACTTAAACTAACTTCAAAACAGGGAAGGACAGGCATGTATCGTTACCTTTGTTACACGTAGTTTAAGAGCCATCCACGAAAGTATTTATCCTCCAGTACATTAAGAGTCATCCACCAGCTTATTTATCCTCCAGTACATTCAGAGTCATCCACCAGCTAGTATATCCTCCAGTACATTAAGAATCATCCACCAGTTTGTATATCCTCCAATACATTAAGAGTCATCCACCAGTTTGTATATCCTCCAATACATTAAGAGTCATCCACCAGTTTGTATATCCTCCAGTACATTAAGAGTCATCCACCAGTTTGTATATCTTCCAGTACATTAAGAGTCATCCACCAGTTTGTATATCCTCCAGTACATTAAGAGTCATCCACCAGTTTATATATCCTTCAGTACATTAAGAGTTATCCACCAGTTCGTACATCCTCCAGTACATTAAGAGTCATCCACCAGTTTTTATATCCTTCAGTACATTAAGACTCATCCACCAGTTTGTATATCCTCCAGTACATTAAGAGTCATCCACCAGCTTGTACATCTTCCAGTACATTAAGAGTCATCCACCAGCTTGTACATCCTCCAGTACATTAAGAGTCATCCACCAGCTTGTACATCCTCCAGTACATTAAGAGTCATCCACCAGCTTGTACATCCTCCAGTACATTAAGACTCATCCACCAGCTTGTACATCCTCCAGTACATTAAGAGTCATCCACCAGCTTGTACATCTTCCTGTACATTAAGAGTCATCCACAAGCTTGTACATCCTCCAGTACATTAAGAGTCATCCACCAGCTTGTACATCCTCCAGTACATTAAGAGTCATCCACCAGCTTGTTCATCCTTCAGTACATTAAGAGTCATCCACCAGATTGTACATCCTCCAGTACATTAAGAGTCATCCACCAGCTTGTACATCCTCCAGTACATTAAGAGTCATCCACCAGATTGTACATCCTCCAGTACATTAAGAGTCATCCACCAGCTTGTTCATCCTTCAGTACATTAAGAGTCATCCACCAGCTTGTTCATCCTTCAGTACATTAAGAGTCATCCACCAGCTTGTACATCCTCCAGTACATTAAGAGTCATCCACCAGATTGTACATCCTCCAGTACATTAAGAGTCATCCACCAGCTTGTTCATCCTTCAGTACATTAAGAGTCATCCACCAGCTTGTACATCCTTCAGTACATTAAGAGTCATCCACCAGCTTGTACATCCTCCAGTACATTAAGAGTCATCCACCAGCTTGTACATCCTCCAGTACATTAAGAGTCATCCACCAGCTTGTACATCCTCCAGTACATTAAGAGTCATCCACCAGCTTGTACATCCTCCAGTACATCAAGAGTCATCCACCAGCTTGTACATCCTCCAGTACATTAAGAGTCATCCACCAGCTTGTACATCCTCCAGTACATCAAGAGTCATCCACCAGCTTGTACATCCTCCAGTACATCAAGAGTCATCCAGCAGCTTGTACATCCTCCAGTACATCAAGAGTCATCCACCAGCTTGTACATCCTCCAGTACATTAAGAGTCATCCACCAGCTTGTACATCCTCCAGTACATCAAGAGTCATCCACCAGCTCGTACATCCTCCAGTACATTAAGAGTCATCCACCAGCTTGTACATCCTCCAGTACATTAAGAGTCATCCACCAGCTTGTACATCCTCCAGTACATCAAGAGTCATCCACCAGCTTGTACATCCTCCAGTACATCAAGAGTCATCCACCAGCTTGTACATCCTCCAGTGCATTAAGAGTCATCCACCAGCTTGTACATCCTCCAGTACATCAAGAGTCATCCAACAGATTGTACATCCTCCAGTACATTAAGAGTCATTCACCAGCTTGTTCATCCTTCAGTACATTAAGAGTCATCCACCAGCTTGTTCATCCTTCAGTACATTAAGAGTCATCCACCAGCTTGTTCATCCTTCAGTACATTAAGAGTCATCCACCAGCTTGTACATCCTCCAGTACATCAAGAGTCATCCACCAGCTTGCTCATCCTTCAGTACATCAAGAGTCATCCACCAGCTTGTACATCCTCCAGTACATTAAGAGTCATCCACCAGCTTGAACATCCTCCAGTACATCAAGAGTCATCCACCAGCTTGTACATCCTCCAGTACATCAAGAGTCATCCACCAGCTTGTACATCCTCCAGTACATCAAGAGTCATCCACCAGCTTGTACATCCTCCAGTACATAAAGAGTCATCCACCAGCTTGTACATCCTCCAGTACATTAAGAGTCATCCACCAGCTTGTACATCCTCCAGTACATCAAGAGTCATCCACCAGCTTGTACATCCTCCAGTACATCAAGAGTCATCCACCAGCTTGTACATCCTCCAGTACATTAAGAGTCATCCACCAGCTTGTACATCCTCCAGTACATCAAGAGTCATCCACCAGCTTGTACATCCTCCAGTACATTAAGAGTCATCCACCAGCTTGTACATCCTCCAGTACATTAAGAGTCATCCACCAGCTTGTACATCCTCCAGTACATCAAGAGTCATCCACCAGCTTGTACATCCTCCAGTACATTAAGAGTCATCCACCAGCTTGTACATCCTCCAGTACATTAAGAGTCATCCACCAGCTTGTACATCCTCCAGTACATCAAGAGTCATCCAGCAGCTTGTACATCCTCCAGTACATCAAGAGTCATCCACCAGCTTGTACATCCTCCAGTACATTAAGAGTCATCCACCAGCTTGTACATCCTCCAGTACATCAAGAGTCATCCACCAGCTTGTACATCCTCCAGTACATTAAGAGTCATCCACCAGCTTGTACATCCTCCAGTACATTAAGAGTCATCCACCAGCTTGTACATCCTCCAGTACATCAAGAGTCATCCACCAGCTTGTACATCCTCCAGTACATCAAGAGTCATCCACCAGCTTGTACATCCTCCAGTGCATTAAGAGTCATCCACCAGCTTGTACATCCTCCAGTACATCAAGAGTCATCCACCAGCTTGTACATCCTCCAGTACATTAAGAGTCATCCACCAGCTTGTACATCCTCCAGTACATCAAGAGTCATCCACCAGCTTGTACATCCTCCAGTACATTAAGAGTCATCCACCAGCTTGTACATCCTCCAGTACATCAAGAGTCATCCACCAGCTTGTACATCCTCCAGTACATTAAGAGTCATCCACCAGCTTGTACATCCTCCAGTACATCAAGAGTCATCCACCAGCTTGTACATCCTCCAGTACATTAAGAGTCATCCACCAGCTTGTACATCCTCCAGTACATCAAGAGTCATCCACCAGCTTGTACATCCTCCAGTACATTAAGAGTCATCCACCAGCTTGTACATCCTCCAGTACATTAAGAGTCATCCACCAGCTTGTACATCCTCCAGTACATCAAGAATCATCCACCAGCTTGTACATCCTCCAGTACATTAAGAGTCATCCACCAGCTTGTACATCCTCAAGTACATTAAGAGTCATCCACCAGCTTGTACATCCTCCAGTACATCAAGAGTCATCCACCAGCTTGTACATCCTCCAGTACATCAAGAGTCATCCACCAGCTTGTACATCCTCCACTACATCCTCCACTCAATATATCATTCATTATTTCAACTATAAAAGCTTCAACGTATATGTTTTATATTTTAAATAAATGCTATTGAATGTTAATATTATAAAAATAATGTATTACTTCATTACAAAACTGTATGTCAATATAAGAGCGTAGGTGAGACAGTACTGTGAGGAACCTCAGGATAACAGTGTAGGTGAGAGACAGTAGTGTGAGGAACCTCAGGATAACAGTGTAGGTGAGACAGTAGTGTGAGGAACCTCAGGATAACAGTGTAGGTGAGAGACAGTAGTGTGAGGAACCTCAGGATAACAGTGTAGGTGAGAGACAGTAGTGTGAGGAACCTCAGGATAACAGTGTAGGTGAGACAGTAGTGTGAGGAACCTCAGGATAACAGTGTAGGTGAGACAGTAGTGTGAGGAACCTCAGGATAACAGTGTAGGTGAGAGACAGTAGTGTGAGGAACCTCAGGATAACAGTGTAGGTGAGAGACAGTAGTGTGAGGAACCTCAGGATAACAGTGTAGGTGAGAGACAGTAGTGTGAGGAACCTCAGGATAACAGTGTAGGTGAGAGACAATAGTGTGAGGAACCTCAGGATAACAGTGTAGGTGAGAGACAGTAGTGTGAGGAACCTCAGGATAACAGTGTAGGTGAGAGACAATAGTGTGAGGAACCTCAGGATAACAGTGTAGGTGAGAGACAATAGTGTGAGGAACCTCAGGATAACAGTGTAGGTGAGAGACAGTAGTGTGAGGAACCTCAGGATAACAGTGTAGGTGAGAGACAGTAGTGTGAGGAACCTCAGGATAACAGTGTAGGTGAGAGACAGTAGTGTGAGGAACCTCAGGATAACAGTGTAGGTGAGAGACAGTAGTGTGAGGAACCTCAGGATAACAGTGTAGGTGAGAGACAGTAGTGTGAGGAACCTCAGGATAACAGTGTAGGTGAGACAGTAGTGTGAGGAACCTCAGGATAACAGTGTAGGTGAGAGACAGTAGTGTGAGGAACCTCAGGATAACAGTGTAGGTGAGAGACAGTAGTGTGAGGAACCTCAGGATAACAGTGTAGGTGAGAGACAGTAGTGTGAGGAACCTCAGGATAACAGTGTAGGTGAGAGACAGTAGTGTGAGGAACCTCAGGATAACAGTGTAGGTGAGAGACAGTAGTGTGAGGAACCTCAGGCTGTGATGTACCTAAACTTCTACACTATACTACACACACACTACACTAATTTTCTGTAGACAAACCACAGTATAATACAGTAGGTAAACCACAGTATAATACAATAGACAAACCACAGTATAATACAGTAGGTAAACCACAGTATAATACAGTAGGTAAACCACAGTATACTACAGTAGGCAAACCACAGTATAATACAATAGACAAACCACAGTATAATACAGTAGGTAAACCACAGTATAATACAGTAGGCAAACCACAGTATAATACAGTAGGTAAACCACAGTATAATACAGTAGGCAAACCACAGTATAATACAGTAGGTAAACCACAGTATAATACAGTAGGTAAACCACAGTATAATACAGTAGGCAAACCACAGTATAATACAATAGACAAACCACAGTATAATACAGTAGGTAAACCACAGTATAATACAGTAGGCAAACCACAGTATAATACAGTAGACAAACCACAGTATAATACAGTAGGTAAACCACAGTATAATACAGTAGGCAAACCACAGTATAATACAGTAGGCAAACCACAGTATAATACAGTAGACAAACCACAGTATAATACAGTAGGTAAACCACAGTATAATACAGTAGGCAAACCACAGTATAATACAGTAGGCAAACCACAGTATAATACAGTAGGCAAAGCACAGTATAATACAGTAGGCAAACCACAGTATAATACAGTAGACAAACCACAGTATAATACAGTAGACAAACCACAGTATAATACAGTAGGCAAAGCACAGTATAATACAGTAGGCAAACCATAGTATAATACAGTAGACAAACCACAGTATAATACAGTAGGTAAACCACAGTATAATACAGTAGACAAACCACAGTATAATACAGTAGACAAACCACAGTATAATACAGTAGGCAAACCACAGTATAATACAGTAGACAAACCACAGTATAATACAGTAGACAAACCACAGTATAATACAGTAGGTAAACCACAGTATAATACAGTAGACAAACAACAGTATAATACAGTAGACAAACCACAGTATAATACAGTAGGCAAACCACAGTATAATACAGTAGACAAACCACAGTATAATACAGTAGACAAACCACAGTATAATACAGTAGGCAAACCACAGTATAATACAGTAGACAAACCACAGTATAATACAGTAAACAAACCACAGTATAATACAGTAGACAAACCACAATACAGTTGCATAGTCAAGCTGCAAACCAATGCATTTTAAGTGTGCAGACAAATTACAGTGCAGAAAGGTAGAGAAACTACAGTGCAATACAGTAGACTTACTCACAATAAATGCAATACTTTAAACAAAGTACAACACAGTATCTATGATTATTTTGAAAGTGGCTGTAGTGACTTCCAGACTTAAGTGAAGAACAGTAAGTAGATAATATCACGATATTTGAAAGAACTAATTTTATGATTAAATTATTACGTGTACATTGTATCTAGTTCCTTATGTTAGAAACAATTAATGTTTAAAATCTTCAGAGTTCTCTAATGTTTCACACTGAGAAGTGTGAAACATTAGAGAAGTTAGTCATGAACTATGTCACATCTCAGTGTGAAACATTAGAGAAGTCAGTCATGAACTATGTCACATCTCAGTGTGAAACATTAGAGAAGTCAGTCATGAACTATGTCACCTCTCAGTGTGAAACATTAGAGAAGAAGTGAATCATGATGAACTGTGTCACTTCTCAGTGGGGAACATTAGAGAAGAAGTGAATCATGATGAACTGTGTCACTTCTCAGTGTGAAACATTAGAGAAGAAGTGAATCATGATGAACTGTGTCACTTCTCAGTGGGGAACATTAGTGAAGAAGTCAGTCAATTTTAATTATCTCTTATCAGTGGGAAACATGTGAAGAAACTAGTCATGAAAATTCATAGCATCTTCTCAGTCATTAGTTTAAAAAAAATTGATATTTTCAATTGCATATCTTTAATCTTGACATATCTTTAATCTTAATATAGCACCATATTCGGCTTTAGTTAATTCATAATGCAATAGGATTTGACATGACTTTAACCATAATGTAAATAAATATATTTGGCATAATTTCAAGATATCTTGAAACCGCTGCTGTTTCTCTTATAATCAACAGAGATATAATTGCTTGTTTGGAATAACAGTCTGGAAGCTGTTCAGAGTGACTTTGGTGGACTGTATCATGTCTGGCCAATATAACAATTCTGGCAATTGGTGTCTTATATATCTGGTAACAAAAAAGGCACAATACCGTGACTGGAACGATACACAAGTAACCCACACATAGAAAAGAGGAGCTTACGACGACGTTTCGATGTGACTTTGTAAATGGTCCAAGTCGGACCGAAACGTCGTTGTAAGCTCCTCTCTTCTATGTGCGGGTTATTTGTGTATATATCTGGTCCCTGCCTTTAGCTGATACATACAAACATAGTAATTTCGCAAGCGTTAGACTCGCAGAATCTCTAACGGTTCCATTCCCTGTTGACAGTGACTTCGAATGAACGCAGTTCCACCAGTGCTCGATTGTCAGAGTCTAATGGATAAATTACGTGTCTCTTTACATGGGTAAGGTGGAAATACCAAGTATTCCTGAGCTTAATCAGTTCTGGTCTTCAAGATCACAGCAGACCTGGGCATCAAAATCACAGCAGTATTACTTGCTATGATAACAACAGACCTGCTGGTTACGATCCGAGCCAGACTTGGTCGTCAAGATCACCAGTGTTGCATGCAGATATACCCTGGTAATAAGCTATGTCATAAACACTGATCACCCTTCAGGTAACGCCCACATGGATGGAAAATATTGCACAGGCACAGACACAACACGATCTGTATATTTTGAGTCAGACAACAACACAGCAACAGACAGATGGATATACAGAGTGTTCGAATTTGACAGAAGCAGACAGGGACAAAAAGACACGCAGAGACAGATAAATTAAAAGGAGAGTCAACTAGACAGACTCACCGAGTATAATTATACATACACGCATACAATTTCCACTAAAGATAGGTCCAGTTACACACACATATATACATACAAGACAGAAGAGATCTACCGAGAATCCAAGAGAGGGAAAGGCGCCACTATGTCGAAGCATCCTTAACTGCTGCTTACAACACTCTAGAACAAAGGCCTGGTAAATACATAGCCTCAATTACTCTTGTTACGATAACCCTCCACGTTGATCACCTGCAGCCACGTGACACGACACCTCACCTTCACAAATAATATGCTTTTAACGCTACACACTGCATTTTTACATTCACTAGTACCATTTGGAGTGACCAAGTTCCAAGGACCAAAACGTATCGAATAAAGGTATCCTTTATGCAAAATGGTTATTAATACAGAATTGAACTTTCTGAGATGAGTGTTAAAATTATTCCACTACCAAGGTACTTTTCATTCAGGACTGAGAGGTCTGAGTCTACACTCTCTTGAACGACGTTGAGTAAGGGAGATATGGCTGTTCTATGTAAATAAGTAAAGGAAATTTAGTTATGGAGCTGAGGACTTCTGTTCTTGAAAGAACTTTGAAATAAAGGAATCAAACTCCATTAAATCTTGAAAGTGCCGTTTTGGAATTAGATCTGTGAACGAATGGAACATATGTGAGTGAAGATAATAAAGCTAGGTATATTTCGGTCGCTGCACGATCCAAGAAAGGTATCCCTGTACTTCATATCCCTAGTTTCTGCACCTCATCGTATGCGATTGGAATAGTGCAGAGTGCGTCATGAGTTTGTACTACAGTGAAATTTAAGCACTGAAGATATGAAACGAATCAGAACAGACATTCGCTAGTTATCATATAGAAATTAATATCACAGTTCCTTCATAAAATAGCAAATTGGGACAAACACAAGCCAGTTTAATTCAGTCCTTCCATTAAGAGATATCAGGTTATAACCAAAATCGAGGAGGCATTAATTTTTTGATCTTTGAAAAATTTTAAAAATTAAATTTAAAAAAAAAAAAAACGATTTTATATCAAGTTCTTTTCAATCCCGGAACAAACCATATATTTTTATTTTTTAAAGAATAGGCAATTAAATAATTATTTTTCTAAAAATAACAAATTGACACTTACGCAACTCAAAACTGCACAAAATATTCCCGCCACGAGTTCAATCCCCACCCGTAGTATGGTTTGTTAACCATCGTGTCATTACGATTTCGTAAGTCTCGAGTGGAAGTTATCCGAGTGATTCTTTGATGTTGGAAACTGGTTTAACAACTTTGGTCACAGGGTGCCAGCAAGTGCCAAGAATCTGGCCCAATTTTCAAGCCAAATAGATGAGGCGTTCTCCAGTTAAGAGCACAAAAAAAATCAGGTAAGTTCTTAAAGGTATCCTAACAGGGATACTTAATAATTCCCAGAAAATATTCCCAGGTGTCTTATTCATCAGCTTCTCAGTGTTGTACACGACTTTCATAATACAAGCTTAAGCTTTGAGAACAAGCTGAGCTGCTTAGTACGTTGTACAAATAATCTTCAGTTATTGTGATCTGTGACGTAAAAAGTACTCTACGAAACGTGTCTTTTGTTCGTTATTGTTGACAGTACATCGTCGTTACTGTTAGTAACACGTCATCGTTATTATTGGCAGAAAGTCTTCGTTATTGTTGGCACCTCAACTTCCAGTAATCAGTGATTCTCTGAGTCGACCTTAAATTCACTCCGAGTCACCAGTGGTGGAACCCCTGAACATCCCTCAGTGGTGGAACCCCTGAACATCCCTCAGTGGTGGAACCCCTGAACATCCCTCAGTGGTGGAACCCCTGAACATCCCTCAGTGGTGGAACCCCTGAACATCCCTCAGTGGTGGAACCCCTGAACATCCCTCAGTGGTGGAACCCCTGAACATCCCTCAGTGGTGGAACCCCTGAACATCCGTCAGCGGTGGAAACCCTGAACATCCCTCAGTGATGGAACCCCTCAACATCACTCAGTGGTGGAACCCCTGAACATCCCTCAGTAATGGAGCCCCTGAACATCACTCAGTGGTGGTGCCCATGAACATTCCTCAGTGGGTAACTCGCCCACTGTATAAATATATTTTACATAGACATAAATGTTTTGCTGACCCGGACGGGTTTCTATGCACAGTAACAATATTTTCTCCTTTATTTTTTTTTTGTTTAAGAGTGACTCACTGCTTCTCCCTCTTTCTCTAGCTAACCTTCTCCCTCTCTCCCTAGCAAACCTTCTCCCTCTTTCTCTAGCTAACCTTCTCCCTCTCTCCCTAGCAAACCTTCTCCCCCTTTCTCTAGCTAACCTTCTCCCTCTCTCCCTAGCAAACCTTCTCCCTCTTTCTCTAGCTAACCTTCTCCCTCTCTCCCTAGCAAACCTTCTCCCTCTTTCTCTAGCTAACCTTCTCCCTCTCTCCCTAGCAAACCTTCTCCCTCTTTCTCTAGCTAACCTTCTCCCTCTCTCCCTAGCAAACCTTCTCCCTCTTTCTCTAGCTAACCTTCTCCCTCTTTCTCTAGCTAACCTTCTCCCTCTCTCCCTAGCAAACCTTCTCCCTCTTTCTCTAGCTAACCTTCTCCCTCTCTCCCTAGCAAACCTTCTCCCTCTTTCTCTAGCTAACCTTCTCCCTCTCTCCCTAGCAAACCTTCTCCCTCTCTCCCTAGCAAACCTTCTCCCTCTTTCTCTACCTAACCTTCTCCCTCTCTCCCTAGCAAACCTTCTCCCTCTTTCTCTAGCTAACCTTCTCCCTCTCTCCCTAGCAAACCTTCTCCCTCTTTCTCTAGCTAACCTTCTCCCTCTCTCCCTAGCAAACCTTCTCCCTCTTTCTCTAGCTAACCTTCTCCCTCTCTCCCTAGTAAACCTTCTCCCTCTTTCTCTAGCTAACCTTCTCCCTCTCTCCCTAGCAAACCTTCTCCCTCTTTCTCTAGCTAACCTTCTCCCTCTCTCCCTAGCAAACCTTCTCCCTCTTTCTCTAGCTAACCTTCTCCCTCTTTCTCTAGCTAACCTTCTCCCTCTCTCCCTAGCAAACCTTCTCCCTCTTTCTCTAGCTAACCCTCTCCCTCTCTACCCAGCTATCCTTCTCCCTCTTTCTCTAGCTAACCTTCTCTCTCTCTCTCCCTAGCTAACCTTCTCCCTCTATCCCTAGCTAACCCTCTCCCTCTCTACCTAGCTAACCTTCTCCCTCTTTCTCTAGCTAACCCTCTCCCTCTCTCCCTAGCTAACCTTCTCCCTCTCTCCCTAGCTAGCCTTCTCCCTCTCTCCCTAGCTAACCTTCTCCATCTCTCCCTAGCTAACCTTCTCCCTCTCTCCCTAGCTAACCTTCTCCTTTTCTCCCTAGCTAATCTTCTCCCTCTGTCCCTAGCTAACCTTCTCCTTCCTCTCTCCCTAGCTAATCTTCTCCCTCTATCCCTAGATAATCTTCTCCCTCTCTACCTAGCTAATCTTCTCCCTCTTTCTCTAGCTAACCCCTTCCCTCTCTCCCTAGCTAACCTTCTCCCTCTATCCCTAGGTAATCTTCTTTCTCTCTCCCTAGCTAACCCTCTCCCTCTCTACCCAGCTATCCTTCTCCCTCTTTCTCTAGCTAACCTTCTCTCTCTCTCTCCCTAGCTAACCTTCTCCCTCTGTCCCTAGCTAACCCTCTCCCTCTCTACCTAACTGACCTTCCTCTTTCTCTAGCTAACCTTCTCTCTCTCTCCCTTGCTAATCTCCCTCTCTCCCTAGCTAACCTTGTCTGTCTCTCCCTAACTAACCTTCTCCCTCTCTCCCTAGCTAATCTTCTCCCTTTCTCCCTAGCTAACCTTCTTCCTCTACCCCTATGTAATTTTCTCCCTCTCTCCCTAGCTAACTCTCTCCCTCTCTCCCTAGCTAACTCTCTCCCTCTCTCCCTTACTAATCTCCCTCTCTCCCTAGCTAATCTTCTCCCTCTCTCTCCCTAGCTAACCTTCTCCTTCCTCTCTCCCTAGCTAACTCTCTCCCTCTCTCCCTTACTAATCTCCCTCTATCCCTAGATAATCTTCTCCCTCTCTACCTAGCTAATCCTCTCCCTCTTTCTCTAGCTAACCCCTTCCCTCTCTCCCTAGCTAACCTTCTCCCTCTATCCCTAGGTAATCTTCTTCCTCTCTCCCTAGCTAACCCTCTACCTCTCTACCCAGCTAACCTTCTCCCTCTTTCTCTAGCTAACCTTCTCTCTCTCTCTCCCTAGCTAACCTTCTCCCTCTATCCCTAGCTAACCCTCTCCCTCTCTACCTAGCTAACCTTCTTACTCTTTCTCTAGCTAACCCTCTCCCTCTCTCCCTAGCAAACCTTCTCCATCTCTCCCTAGCTAACCTTCTCCCTCTTTCCCTAGCTAACCCTCTCCCTCTCTCCCTAGTTAACCTTCTCCCTCTCTCCCTATCTAACCTTCTCCCTCTCTCCCTAGCTAATCTTCTCCCTCTCTCCCTAGCAAACCTTCTCCCTCTCTCCCTAGCTAACCTTCTCCATCTCTCCCTAGCTAGCCTTCTCCCTCTCTCCCTAGCTAACCTTCTCCATCTCTCCCTAGCTAACCTTCTCCCTCTCTCCCTAGCTAACCTTCTCCCTCTCTCCCTAGCTAGCCTTCTCCCTCTCTCCCTAGCTAACCTTCTCCATCTCTCCCTAGCTAACCTTCTCCCTCTCTCCCTAGCTAACCTTCTCTCTCTCTCCCTAACTAACCTTCTCCCTCTTTCCCTAGGTAATCTTCTCCCTCTCTCCCTAGCTAACCCTCTCCCTCTCTACCTAGCTAACCTTCTCCCTCTTTCTCTAGCTAACCTTCTCCCTCTCTACCTAGCTAACCTTCTCCCTCTTTCCCTAGCTAAACTTCTCCCTCTCTACCTAGCTAACCTTCTCCCTCTTTCCCTAGCTAATCCTCTCCCTCTCTACCTAGCTAACCTTCTCCCTCTTTCCCTAGCTAATCCTCTCCCTCTCTACCTAGCTAACCTTCTCCTCTACCATTCTCTCTTACTCTTTTTATCAACTCTTTTATCCTCTTCTAAAGATCCTTCCTCAATCCCACTTTTACTTCAGTCATACGGCGGCCGCCAACTGGCAAGCAACCTACCCCGAATATAGTTGTCCCACAACCCTGACCCCGAATATAGTTGTCGAACAACCTTGATCCCGAATATAGTTGTCCCACAACCCTGACCCCGAATATAGTTGTCCCACAACCCTGACCCCGAATATAGTTGTCCCACAACCCTGACCCCGAATATAGTTGTCCCACAACCCTGACCCCGAATATAGTTGTCCCACAACCCTGACCCCGAATATAGTTGTCCCACAACCCTGACCCCGAATATAGTTGTCCCACAACCCTGACCCCGAATATAGTTGTCCCACAACCCTGACCCCGAATATAGTTGTCCCACAACCCTGACCCCGAATATAGTTGTCCCACAACCCTGACCCCGAATATAGTTGTCCCACAACCCTGATCCCGAATATAGTTGTCCCACAACCCTGACCCCGAATATAGTTGTCCCACAACCCTGACCCCGAATATAGTTGTCCCACAACCCTGACCCCGAATATAGTTGTCCCACAACCCTGACCCCGAATATAGTTGTCCCACAACCCTGACCCCGAATATAGTTGTCCCACAACCCTGATCCCGAATATAGTTGTCCCACAACCCTGACCCCGAATATAGTTGTCCCACAACCCTGACCCCGAATATAGTTGTCCCACAACCCTGATCCCGAATATAGTTGTCCCACAACCCTGATCCCGAATATAGTTGTCCCACAACCCTGATCCCGAATATAGTTGTCCCACAACCCTGATCCCGAATATAGTTGTCCCACAACCCTGATCCCGAATATAGTTGTCCCACAACCCTGATCCCGAATATAGTTGTCCCACAACCCTGGCCCCGAATATAGTTGTCCCACAACCCTGATCCCGATATAGTTGTCCCACAACCTTGATCCCGAATATAGTTGTCCCGCAACCATGATCCCGAATATAGTTGTCCCACAACCCTGATCCCGAATATAGTTGTCCCACAACCTTGATCCCGAATATAGTTGTCCCGCAACCCTGATCCCGAATAAAGTTGTCCCACAATCCTGATCCCGAATATAGTTGTCCCACAACCTTGACCCCGAATATAGTTGTCCCACAACCCTGATCCCGATATAATTGTCCCACAACCCTGACCCCGAATATAGTTGTCCCACAACCTTGACCCCGAATATAGTTGTCCCACAACTTTGGATCACAAACGACGTTGTTACACACATCTACGTATGATACAGTTCTCGTCATACAGTTTACTGCAGTGTATTTGCTGAACTTGTAATTATATAAATCATCTACCTCACAGAATTAGCATTATTACTCACTACGTATGTATTTTATTTGACTTTCCACCTTGCCTGTATTGCATATATTGCTGCAATATGTGACTAAAGTCACATATAGAAAATATATAATGATGTACTGTGTACAAGATTTGTATTCAAAGATTGTGAATTGATGTGACTTTCTGATATAACACCTGTGTTTTCATACTGCCACACCTATGTAACATAAGTGTATTCCGTTGTCCACTGGAAAACTTTGTTTATATCTTCTTGGAGGTTAACCGTGTCCTCAGCAGATGACAGCCTCATGCAGATCCTAGTAGCGTCTGCAAAGGATGATACGGTGCTGTGGGTTGCATCTCTGTCTATGTCTGATATGAGGATGAGGAACAGGCTGGGGGCGAGTACTGTGCCTTGTGGAACAGAGCTCTTCACTATGGCAGTCTCCAATTTAACTCTGTTGACCACTACTCTTTGTGTTCGATTGGTTAGGAAGTTGAAGATCCATCTCCCCACTTGGCCAGTTATTCCTTTAGCACGTATTTTGTGCGTTATTACGCCATGATCGCATTTGTCAAACGTTTTTGCAAAGTCTGTGTATATTACATCTGCATCCTGATTTTCTTCCAGTGCATCCAAGGCCATATCATAGTGATCCAGTAGTTGTGAGAGGCAGGAGTGACCTGCCCTGAACCCATGTTGCCCTGGATTGTGCAGTTTTTGGGAATCCAGGTGGTTTGGAATCCTGCTTCTTAGCACTCTTTCAAAGATTTTTATGATGTGGGATGTTAGAGCTATTGGTCTATAGTTCTTAGCTAATGCTTTGCTGCCACCTTTATCGAGTGTGGCTATATCCGTTGTTTTAAGTGACTGTGAAATTTCACCCACGTCCAAGCTCCTCCTGCATTGCATACTTAGGGCACGCGAGAGGGGTTTCTTGCAGTTCTTAATGAACACAGAGTTCCACGAGTCTGGGCTTGGGGCTGAGTGCATGGGGATGTTGTCAATGACTTTTTCAAAGTCTATCGGAGTTAGGGTAATGTTGGAAATCTGGCATACATTTATGGAGTTTTGAGGCTCATTCATGAAGAAATCATATGGGTCGTCGATCCTCAGACAGGTTAGTGGCTCACTAAACACAGAGTCGTACTGGGATTTAAATGTTTCACTCATTTCCTTGTTGTCATCTGTGCAAGTCCCATCCTGTCTGAGTAAGGGCCCGATACTAGATGTGGTATTTGCCTTGTTTTTGGCATATGAAAAGAAATAGAATTTCTTTCAATTTCACTAATAGTTTTAAGCTCCTTCTGCGTATACTCGTGTAACACCTGTGTATACTTGTGCAACATCACCTGTGAGTATTTGTGAAAAACCTGGGAATAAATGTTTATAACACCTGTGTATTCATGTGTAACCTCTGTGTATACATGTGTAGCACCTAAGTATATATGTGTATCACCTAAGTAAACATGTGTATAACATTGTATATACATATGTAACACCTGTGTATACCTGTCTGTACATGTATAACACCTGTGTATGCTTGCGTAACACCTGTGTATACTTATGTAACACCTGTGTATACTTGTGTAATACTTGTGTAATAACTGTGCATACTTGTGTAATAACTGTGTAATAACTGTGCATACTTGTGTAATAACTGTGTAATAACTGTGCATACTTGTGTAATAACTGTGTATACTTGTGTAACACATGTGTATTCTTGCGTAACACCTGTGTATACTCGCGTAACACCTGTGTATATTTGTGTAACACCTGTGTATACTTGTGTAACACCTTTAGCAATGTCGTCACCCTCCCTCCTCTCTCCATCACTTCAGTAAATATTTCCATAGTCTCCCCTCACCTCATAACTCACATCACTACCACCACACTCTCCCCTCACCTCATAACTCACATCACTACCACCACACTCTCCCCTCACCTCATAACTCACATCACTACCACCACACTCTCCCCTCACCTCATAACTCACATCACTACCACCACACTCTCCCCTCACCTCATAACTCACATCATTACCACCACACTCTCCCCTCACCTCATAACTCACATCACTACCACCACACTCTCCCCTCACCTCATAACTCACATCACTACCACCACACTCTCCTCAAACCCCATAACTCACATCAGTACCACCACACTCTCCCCTCACCTCATAACTCATAATCAATACCACCACACTCTCCCCTCATCCCGTAACTCACATCAATACCACCACACTCTCCCCTCATCCCATAACTCACATCAATGCTACCACATTCTCCCCTCACCCTATCACTGTATTCAGTGCTACACCATACTCTTCCCTCATCCTATCACTGTATCCAGCGCCACACCATACTTTCCCCTCATTCCATCAGTGTATCCAGTGCCTCACCATACTCTCTCCTCACTTCATCACATCACCTCACTCTCCACTTACCCCATCACTGAGACAAGTGCTACAACACTCCATTCCTCACCCATCACTGACATCATGCAAATGGAGTTTGGTAATGCACACATCCAGACGATGAAACTGGATGCTACCGGAGAATCCAAGAGGAATCCCAGATGGTTGGAAATTAATTTGGATAGTGAGAATCGGGAGCTCACACGTGAAGGTCGTTACCAGTAATGGATATGGTAATCCACTATTGTCAACAACTTCCTGTTCCACTACACCTTATCTCTGCAGTCACTCCAGATGAAAACACACAAGATGCGTTCCGTTATAGATACACCCAAGTGTTGCGCATATGTCTAATATGTCGGTTCTCTGAACCGTTTACATAGAGTCTGTTATATAAGAACATAAGAATGGAGGAACACTGCGGAAGGCCTACTGGCCCATACAAGGCAGGTCCTTATAAAAACGACCCCTACCCAAAGCTACCCAAGAATTTACTCCCGTTCTACCCAAGAATACATTCGATCATTTTCATGCTAGAAGCAACATTCTTAGACCAACACCAAGAATCTTACCTGGGTAAAAAAAAATAAGAGATTTACAAGAACACAAGCATATTGCTTTTATTTATGTTCGTAAATTCCAGCGAATCGAAACGCTGTGAAGCCTAATTGTAAGTCACAATTGGCAACACTGTGAGAATGGTGATACAGGGAAGCATGTCAGTCAAGATAGTCGTGCATGATGAAGATAGTCGTGCATGATGAAGATAGTCGTGCATGATGAAGATAGTCGTGCATGATGAAGATAGTCGTGCATGATGAAGATAGTCGTGCATGATGAAGATAGTCGTGCATGATGAAGATAGTCGTGCATGATGAAGATTGTCGTGCATGATGAAGATAGTCGTGCATGATGAAGATAGTCGTGCATGATGAAGATAGTGCATGATGAAGATAGTCGTGCATGATGAAGATTGTCGTGCATGATGAAGATAGTCGTGCATGATGAAGATAGTCGTGCATGATGAAGATAGTCGTGCATGATGAAGATAGTAGTGCATGATGAAGATAGTCGTGCATGATGAAGATAGTCGTGCATGATGAAGATAGTCGTGCATGATGAAGATAGTCGTGCATGATGAAGATAGTCGTGCATGATGAAGATAGTCGTGCATGATGAAGATAGTGCATGATGAAGATAGTCGTGCATGATGAAGATAGTCGTGCATGATGAAGATAGTCGTGCATGATGAAGATAGTCGTGCATGATGAAGATAGTCGTGCATGATGAAGATAGTCGTGCATGATGAAGATAGTCGTGCATGATGAAGATAGTCGTGCATGATGAAGATAGTCGTGCATGATGAAGATAGTCGTGCATGATGAAGATAGTCGTGCATGATGAAGATAGTCGTGCATGATGAAGATAGTCGTGCATGATGAAGATAGTCGTGCATGATAGTCGTGCATGATGAAGAGTGTCCTACACATCTTTCAATAGGCCTACTTGTTTCTAGTTTTCCAGGCCTGTTGCCACTTATTAGACATTTTTAGACAATCTAAAGTTAGAACTACTTGCAACAACTGTTAACATTTAGACACACTTTCCCCAGGTTGTTCTTGGTTGTCCATGATATCGTTCAGCTTTGTTCAAGAGGTTGTGGCGTTCTTCAGGTGGTTCAGAGCGTTGTTCTAAAATGCTTAGGTGCCCTGTGGCCTGGGGGTTAAAGCTCTCGCTTCACACGGCGATTGTCAGGGTTTGATTCCCGCAAGGGTAGAATCATTGTGTTTCTCTACACCGGCTGTCTATGTTCACCTATCAGTAAAATAGGCACCTGGGTGTTAGTCGACCTAATTTGCCCGAAATGCTCAGCATAACAAGCGGTTTTCTATACAGTAGTATGTCATTGATGTCAGTTAAACCTGTATACCTTGTTCAAGTACTTGTAGAAATAACGATATTATTATCATTATTATTATTACTAATAGTATTTTATTATTAACACATCAGCTGATTCCCACTAAGGCAGGGTGGCCAGAAAAAGAAAAACTTTCACCAACATTCTCTCAATCACTGTCTTGTCAGAGGCATGCCTACATTACAGTTATAAAACTGCAACATTAATACCCCTCCTTCAGAATGCAAACAGTAAACTTCCCATCTCCAAAACTCAAGTCCGTCCTGCCGTTTCCCTGAATCCCATAATAAATGCTACCTTGCTCACACTCCAACAGCACGTCAAGTCCTAAAAACCATTTGTCTCCATTCGCTCCTGTCATGCTTACACACGTTTGTTGGAAGTTCAAGCCCCTCTCACATGAAACCTCCTTTATCCCCTCCCTCCAACCTTTCCTAGGCCGATCCCTACCCCGCCTCCCCTCCACTATAGATTTATACACACTCGAAGTCATTCTATTTCGTTACTATCTCTCTACATGTCCAAACCATCTCAATAACCCCTCCTCAGCCCTCGGGATAATAGTTTCTGGTAATCCCATACCTCCTAATCTCCAAGCTACGGATTCTCCGCATTATATTCACACCACACAGTGCCCTCAGACATGACATTTCCACTGCCTCCAGCCTTCTCCTTAATGCAACATTCATAACCCATGCCTCACACCCATACAAGAGCGTTGGTATAACTATGCTCTCATACATTCCCCTCTTTGCTTTCATGGATAAAGTTCTTTGTCTCCACAGACTCCTCAGTGCATCACTCACCTTTTTCCCCTCGTCAATTCTATGATTTACCTCATCCTTCATAGACCCATCTGCTGACACGTCCACTCCTAAATATCTGAACACATTCACCTCCTCCATACTCTCTCCCTCCAATCTAATATCCAATCTTCCTTCTTTTACATATCCTACCAAACTCATCCACCAACCTCTGCAACTTCCCTTCAGAATCTCCCAAAAGCACAGTGTCATCAGCAAAGAACAACTGTGACAACTCCCACTTTGTGTTAGATTCTTTATCTTTTAACCCCACACCTCTTGCCAAGACCCGAGCATTTACTTCTCTTACAACCCCATCTATAAATATATTGAACAACCACGGTGACATCACACATCCTTGTCTAAGGCCTACTTTTACTATGAAATAATCCCCCTCTAACCTCAGCCTCACTATCCTCGTAAAAAATTTTCACTGTTTTCAATAACCTACCTCCTATTCCATACATTTGCAACATCTGCCACATTGCCTCCCCTATCTACCATATCATACGCATTTTCCAAATCCATAAATGTGACAAAATCCTCTTTACCTTTATCTAAATACTGTTCACCTATGTGTTTCACTGCAAACACTTGGTTTACACTCCCCCTACCCTTCCTAAAGCCTCCTTGTTCATCTGCTATCCTGCTCTCCGTCTTACTCATAATTCTATCAATAATAACTCTACCATACACTTTACCAGGTATACTTAACAGACTTATTATTATTAGTAGTAGTAGTAGTTGTAGTAGTAGTATTTTTATTGTTCTTATCATTACTATTATTATTATTGTTGTTGTTGTTGTTGTTGTTGTTGTTTTAATGGCCCGAAAGAATGTTCCTCGTTGATCAAAGTTTGTTTTATGGCCTGTGGTGTTATTTCCTCTTCATTAGGTTGTTCAGGAGGCTCTGGTGTTGTTCCAGGTTGTTCGGAAGGTTGTGATGTTGTTCCAGGATGTTCAGGATGTTGTGGTGTTGCAGGTTGTTCAGGATGCTGTTGTAATGCTTCAGGTTGTTCAAAATATGATGGTATTGTTCCAGGTTATTTAAGGAGTTGTGGTATTGTTCCAGTTTGTTCAGGAGGTTGTTGTATTTTTCATGGTTGTTCAGGTGATTGTGGTGTTGTTTCAGTTTATTCAAGAGCTTGTGAAGCTTTTCCTGGTTGTTCAGGAAGTTGTGAAATTATTCAAGTTGTTTCAAGAGGTTGTGGGGTTGTTCATGAGGTTGTGGTGTTGTTCCTGGTTGTTCAGGATGCTGTGGCATCGTTCCAGGTTGTTCAGGTGGTTGGATGTTGTTCCAGGTTGTTCAGAAGGTTGTGGTGTTGCTCCAAGTTGTTCAGAATGTTGTGGTGTTGTTCCAGGTTGCTTACTGGGTTGTGATGTTACTCAAGCTTGTTCAGATGCTGTTCCAGGCTGTTTAGGAGGTTGTGTGTTGTTCCAGGTTGTTCACGAGGTTGTGGTTTTGTTCCAGGTTGTTCACAAGCATTTGGCTAATTTTTATTATTTAATGAATCAGCTGTTTTCGTCCCGTTGCCGATCAGTAATCAGACAATTTTTCATGATATAATTAAGTCACATTACGTCCCATACACAGTTCAATTAATAAATTTTACGAAATACAACAATATTATTATTGTTGCAAAAGCTGTCAGGCATGATGACACAATTTGCATTATTTAATAATGAACGTGTATTTGGCCGTGTTTTTTAAATTTTAAATACGTGACTCACGAAAACGTAATGACACGATTGCGGGTTCTATCCCCGCATGAGATTACCGGCGGAATGATATGGTAGTCTAATCATACATTTGTAGAGAGATATGTCCTTCAGATCATACACGCCACTGTAAGCAGTGGCGTGTATGATCTCAGTGCGTACCCGCCAGTCAAAACATTTACTTCCTGAAAAATACACCCCAAAGAACATACTCCAAGTGAAGTCAATTATGTGAACAACATAAGAACATAAGAAAGAAGGAACACTGCAACAAGCCTACTGACCCATGCGGAGCAGGTCCAAGTCCCCCCCGGATTAGACCAATGACCCACCCAGTCTGATCATCTCCGCTCAAGGATGGAACACGGCACAAGATCCAGCAGCACAAGCTAGTCAGGTCCAACTCACACCCACCCACACCCACTCATGTATTTATCTAACCTAATTTTTAAAACTACACAACGTTTTAGCCTGAATAACTGTACTCGGGAGTTTGTTCCACTCATCCACAACTCTATTACCAAGCCAGTGCTTTCCTATATCCTTTCTGAATCTGAATTTTTCCAACTTGAAACCATTGATACGAGTCCTGTCTTGGCTGGAAATTTTCAGCACGCTATTTACATCCCCTTTATTTATTCCTGTTTTTCATTTATACACCTCGATCATATCCCCCCTAATTCTACGTCTTTCGAGAGAGTGCAGATTCAAGGCCCTCAGTCTATCCTCATAGGGAAGATTTCTGATACATGGGATCATCTTTGTCATCCTCCTTTGTACGTTTTCCAGAGCATTTATATCCATTCTGTAATACGGTGACCAGAACTGAGCAGCATAGTCTAAATGAGGCCTAACCAAGGATATATAGAGTTGAAGAACAACCTGAGGTCTTCTATTATTTATACTTCTAGATATGAAGCCAAGGATTCTGTTAGCTTTATTGCGAACACTAATGCGCTGTTGTCTTGGTTTTAGATTACTGCTAACCAGAATTCCTAAATCCTTTTCGCAATCAGTAGTATTAAGATCTACATTATTTAGTTTATATGTGGCATGGTTATTTACCTGTCCAACATTTAGAACTTTGCATTTGTCAATATTAAACTGCATCTGCCACTTCTCCGATCATTGCATCAGTCTATTCAAATCATCCTGGAGTACTCTAGTGTCCTCATTAGAATGAATTGGACGGCCTATTTTGGTGTCATCAGCAAATTTGCTTATGTCGCTATTTATTCCCTCATCTATGTCGTTTATGTAAATTGTGAACAACAACGGGCCCAACACTGACCCCTGAGGAACACTGCTTGTGACGTGCCCCCATTCTGATTTCTCCCCATTTATGCAAACTCTCTTCTGTCTATTTGTCAGCCATGCCTCTACCAGGAAAATTTTTTTCCTCCTATTCCGTGTGCCTTAAGTTTCCTCAATAGCCTCTGGTGTGGAACTCTATCGAAAGCCTTACTGAAGTCCATATACACAATATCATATTCATTACCATGATCTACCTCCTCAAACACCTTAGTGAAAAAAGTTAGTAAATTCGTAAGACGGGAACGCTCCTTTGTAAAACCGTGGTGAAATTCATTAATCAATCTGTGCCTGTCAAGATGGCTACGAATTGCTTCGGCAATTATTGATTCTGTCCAGAGTCCTACACAATGTACTCTGAGGGGGGGCGCCCCTTGGTTATTTTTCCTGACGGTGAGTTGTACCACCAGTCACACAACAAAGCAGTTGTACCACCAGTCACACAACACAGAAGTTGTACCTCCAATCACACAACACAGCAGTTGTACCACCAGTCACACAACAAAGCAGTTGTACCACCAGTCACACAACACAGAAGTTGTACCTCCAGTCACACAACACAGCAGTTGTACTACCAGTCACACAACACAGCAGTTGTACCACCAGTCACACAACACAGCAGTTGTACCACCAGTCACACAACAAAGCAGTTGTACCACCAGTCACACAACACAGAAGTTGTACCTCCAGTCACACAACACAGCAGTTGTACCTCCAGTCACACAACACAGCAGTTGTACTACCAGTCACACAACACAGCAGTTGTACTACCAGTCACACAACACAGCAGTTGTACCACCAGTCACACAACACAGAAGTTGTACCTCCAGTCACACAACACAGCAGTTGTACCTCCAGTCACACAACACAGCAGTTGTACTACCAGTCACACAACACAGCAGTTGTACCACCAGTCACACAACACAGCAGTTGTACCACCAGTCACACAACACAGCAGTTGTACCACCAGTCACACAACACAGCCAGAACACAGCAGCTGGAGTACGCTGCTTGTAAAGTACCCAGACCTCTCAATAAAAGGAACTGTGAGTCTAAATGCCGTCATATACACCGAATTACCAAGATCTTAAATTATTGAATTTCCCCAGTAAAGCCTAACAAAAATAATTTGGTGACGATGTCCGATTAAGACATATATTTGTATAACTTAATTATTATAGAAGAGTAAGACATAACAGTATGTTAAAACATATAAGCAGAGTAAGAAATAATAGTAGAGTAAGTCATAACGGTAGAGGAAGACAAAATACAATAATTAACGCAAGACAGAGTAAGTTATCGTTTAAAATTAAATAAGGTATTGATGACTGTAGCTAGAAACATCAGTAAGAATTAGTGTTTCCAACTAATTCAGGTTAGGATGAGTTGTGACGTCATATACAACGTTAGTTTGGTGTTTCAAGACAACTTAAAGACTAAGCTGTAAGCCATTTCGGCACTTCAGTTAATATGAACTAAGACCATACTCTAGAAGACACTTTGACAGCTACTCTAAGACCAGGCTCAAGAAGACATGTTAATAGTTACTGTAAGACCACACTCTAGCAGACACATTAACAGTTACTGTAAGACCACACTCCAGCAGACACATTAACAGTTACTGTAAGACCACACTCCAGCAGACACGTTAACAGCTACTGTAAGACCACACTCCAGCAGACACGTTAACAGTTACTGTAAGACCACACTCCAGCAGACACATTAACAGCTACTGTAAGACCACACTCCAGCAGACACATTAACAGTTACTGTAAGACCACACTCCAGCAGACACGTTAACAGTTACTGTAAGACCACACTCCAGCAGACACATTAACAGTTACTGTAAGACCACACTCCAGCAGACACATTAACAGCTACTGTAAGACCACACTCCAGCAGACACATTAACAGTTACTGTAAGACCACACTCCAGCAGACACATTAACAGTTACTGTAAGACCACATTCCAGCAGACACATTAACAGTTACTGTAAGACCACACTCCAGCAGACACATTAACAGTTACTGTAAGACCACACTCCAGCAGACACATTAACAGCTACTGTAAGACCACACTCCAGCAGACACATTAACAGTTACTGTAAGACCACACTCCAGCAGACATTAACAGTTACTGTAAGACCACACTCCAGCAGACACATTAACAGTTACTGTAAGACCACACTCCAGCAGACACATTAACAGTTACTGTAAGACCACACTCCAGCAGACACATTAACAGTGACTGTAAATCCACGCTTCAGCAGACAGTTACTGTAAGACCACGCTGCAGCAGACACATTAACAGCCACTGTAAGACCACGCTCCAGCAGACACATTAACAGCTACTGTAATGCCACACTCCAGCAGACTCGTTAACAGCTGCAGTAAGACCACAATTCAGCAGACACATTAACAGTTACTGTAATACCACACTCCAGCAGACACATTAACAGTTACTGTAAGACCACACTCCAGCAGACACATTAACAGTTACTGTAAGACCACACTCCAGCAGACACATTAACAGTTACTGTAAGACCACACTCCAGCAGACACATTAACAGTTACTGTAAGACCACACTCCAGCAGACACATTAGCAGTTACTGTAAGACCACACTCCAGCAGACACATTAACAGTTACTGTAAGACCGCACTCCAGCAGACACATTAACAGTTACTGTAAGACCACACTCCAGCAGACACATTAACAGTTACTGTAAGACCACACTCCAGCAGACACATTAACAGTTACTGTAAGACCACACTCCAGCAGACACATTAACAGTTACTGTAAGACCACACTCCAGCAGACACATTAGCAGTTACTGTAAGACCACACTCCAGCAGACACATTAACAGTTACTGTAAGACCGCACTCCAGCAGACACATTAACAGTTACTGTAAGACCACACTCCAGCAGACACATTAACAGTTACTGTAAGACCACACTCCTCCAGCAGACACATTAACAGTTACTGTAAGACCACACTCCAGCAGACACATTAACAGTTACTGTAAGACCACACTCCAGCAGACACATTAACAGTTACTGTAAGACCACACTCCAACAGACACATTAACAGTTACTGTAAGACCACACTCCAGCAGACACATTAACAGTGACTGTAAATCCACGCTTCAGCAGACAGTTACTGTAAGACCACGCTGCAGCAGACACATTAACAGCCACTGTGAGACCACGCTCCAGCAGACACATTAACAGCCACTGTAAGATCACGCTCCTGCAGACACATTAACAGCCACTGTAAGACCACACTCCAACAGACACATTAACAGTTACTGTAAGACCACACTCCAGCAGACACATTAACAGTGACTGTAAATCCACGCTTCAGCAGACAGTTACTGTAAGACCACGCTGCAGCAGACACATTAACAGCCACTGTGAGACCACGCTCCAGCAGACACATTAACAGCTACTGTAATACCACACTCCAGCAGACTCGTTAACAGCTGCAGTAAGACCACAATTCAGCAGAAACATTAACAGCTACTGTAAGACCACACTCCAGCAGACACATTAACAAGTATCGTAAGACCACACTCCATCAGACAGGTTAACAGATACTATAAGACCAGCAGACACATTAACAAGTACCGTAAGACCACACTCCAGCAGACAGGCTAACAGATACTACAAGACCACACTCCAGCAGACACAAGTAACCAGGGTTACAGTCTGCAGAATACACCACCAGCTACTAACTCACTCAGGCAGATATTTTCAACTAAGACCACACTCAAGTGAACACTACCTACTTGAGTTGGAACTCAAGCGGAATACCAAGACCAGGCTCAAGCGGACGGTTCCAGTTACGACCACACAATATAACAAGAAAGAATTCGCTAAGGTAGCAGAGTCATAACAGGATAAATATGACAGTTAATATCTCAGCAGAGAAAATTCTACCAACTTGTGCTGCGGTAACAATTTATCATCATTATAGACACTTGATGTGTGTCGAACGAGGCGGGATAACCATAACTAGCATCCTTGTTTCACATGATATCATTCCTCTTTTGTATCAATGTTCATTTAAAGATATCTCTTTTTCCCATAAGGTCAGCCCCTTCTACTTAAATTATCCCGGTATCAAGTAAGTCCAGCCTCCTCTACCTTGGTGATCCGAGAAACGTTTTCCTGTATCTTATAAGCCCAGCCTTCCGTTCTTTGTTTCAGTGATTGCGAAGAAAAGAGCATAGTACAGAGAGTCAGGAATTTAGAAAGCGGTTGAATATCATCATTGTGGATCTGAAGACAGTTGTAAGAAGCTAACCTAACCTAACCTAACCTAACTTAACCTAATCTAACTTAACCTAACTTAACCTAACCTAACCTAACCTAACTTAACCTAACCTAACCTAACCTAACCTAACCTAACCTACCCTAACTTAACCGAACCTAACCGAACCTAACCTAACCTAACCTAACCTAACCTAATCTAACCTAACCTAACCTAACCTAGCCTAACCTAACCTAACCTAACCTTACCTAACCTAACCTAACCTAACCTAGCCTAACCTAACCTAACCTAACCTAACCTAACCTAACCTAATCTAACCTAACCTAACCTAACCTAACCTAACCTAACCTAACTTAACCTACCCTAACCTACCCTAACCTAACCTAACCTAACCTAACCTAACCTAACCTAACCTAACCTAACCTAACCTAACCTAACCTAACCTAACCTAACCTAACCTAACCTAACCTAACCTAACCTAACCTAACCTAACCTAACCTAACCAAACATTCACAAGCTTGAATACGAAACCTAAGGTTTCAAAATTTCTTTAAAACGACGCTTACAAATTTTAAAAACTAAATGGAACTTAACGTCAGTTTACATAGAGAATTATTATCGATGAAGGTGTGGTACCGACTGAGGGGAAACATTTACAAATTACTGCACAAAAATCGATAATTCAGTTATCCATTTTTTTTTATTTTTTACTAACACATCGGCCGATTCCCACCAAGGCAGGGTGGCCCGAAAAAGAAAAACTTTCACCATCATTCACTCCATCACTGTCTTGCCTGAGGTGTGCTTTACACTACAGTTACAAAACTGCAACATTAACACCCAAATATTTTCAGCATATGGGGCAAATTTCAACGGCATTTAAGATTTGAATCCAACCAGAGGAGTCATTCTCCAGGTATAGCCGAGAAAGATACTTGTTGAATAACGTTGACAAATTATATCTTACACAACCACAAATCAATTCAAAACACTTCTTTGAAAGTATTGCAGGAATGTTAAGACTTTCAAGACGAACACAGGAGGCATTCTCTGGTTATCACACACTACCAAATTAATTAAATATATATATGAATAAATTATACACACTGGAGAAAGAAACTTATGTCTACATAACGGTCTAAGTCAGACCGAAATTCAGTCACAAGTTTCTTTCTCTCATGTTCGGTTTAACGTGACTCAGTGAAGGGACTTGAGCTAGAGTTCGTCACGGCCACGCTAGCTGGAGATTCGTCTGTAAAAACTTGCATTTGTGGTCACAGATGTGCCTGTGCTAACCTTCCTATGGTGTAGAAATATACCTAGTTGGATGAATCTTATTGTGGCTAGCTGGTCTAGTGGCTAACGCGACGGGCTGGAGTTTTGAGACTCTATGACCGCGGGTTCAATCCCGGCCGGGGGTATGGTTTATGTTCGGTTTATTTAAGTATTCTTCCAGTCACAAAATTGTACATTTTCATTTAAGTCTGTACAGTCTAAACTTAAAAGACAACTCTCCTACTCATAAGATGTATCTTCCGTAGAAGACAAGTCTTTCCAAACAGGGATAATCAAGGTGTTTAGTGGACAATACGCAACACCATATTAAAAATCACGTTGAGAAAATGACTCCTGCTGAGACACTCTCGTCTTCCCTTTAAGTGGTGCAACATACAACAGTGTTTAGTGTTTGCTGATGACACTCTCTTCCCTTTAAGTGGTGCAACATACAACAGTGTTTAGTGTTTGCTGATGACACTCTCTTCCCTTTAAGTGGTGCAACATACAACAGTGTTTAGTGTTTGCTGATGACACTCTCTTCCCTTTAAGTGGTG
>NC_091318.1:33628888-33711388 GCF_038502225.1 Cherax quadricarinatus | reverse complement strand
GCGCCCACTATGACACCTCACCACGTACCATGACTCGCTGCTGTCTTCCTGACAAGTATTCCCTGATCCATTATAGTGCCTTCCCTGTTATTCCTGCTTGGTCCTCCTGGTTTACAGTAATCTCTAGTGTGGAACTGTGTCAAACGCCTTCTTGCAGTCCAAGAAAATGCAATCCACCCACCCCCCTCTCTCTCTTGTCTTACTCCTGTCACCCTGTCATAGAACTCCAGTAGCTTTGTGACAGAGGATTTCCCGTCCCTGAAACCATGCTGGCTGCTGTTGATGAGATCGTTCCTTTCTAGGTGTTCCACCACTCTTCTCCTGATAATCTTCTCCATGACTTTGCATACTTTACATGTCACTGACACTGGTCTGTAATTTAGTGCTTCATGTCTGTCTCCTTTTTTAAAGACTGGGACCACATTTGCTGTCTTCCATGCCTCAGGCAATCTCCCTGTTTCAATAGATGTATTGAATATTGTTTTTAGGGGTACACATAGCGCCTCTGCTCCCTCTCTCAGGACCCATGGGGAGATGTTATCTGGCCCCATTGCCTTTGAGGTATCTTGCTCACTCAGAAGCCTTTTCACTTCTTCCTCGGCTGTGTGTACTGTGTCCAGCACTTGGTGGTGTACCCCACCTCTCTGTCTTTCTGGAGCCCCTTCTGTCTCCTCTGTGAACACATCTTTGAATCTCTTGTTGAGTTCCTCACATACTTCACGGTCATTTCTTGTTGTCTCTCCTCCTTCCTTCCTTCTTTAGCCTGATTACCTGGTCCTTGACTGTTGTTTTCTTCCTGATGTGGCCGTATAACAGTTTCGGGTCAGATTTGGCTTTCGCTGCTATGTCGTTTTCATATTGTCGTTGGGCCTCCCTTCTTATCTGTGCATATTAGTTTCTGGCTCTACGACTGCTCTCCTTATTCTCCTGGGTCCTTTGCCATCTATATTTCTTCCATTTCCTAGCACACTTAGTTTTTGCCTCCCTGCACCTTTGGGTGAACCATGGGCTTATCCATGGGGTCATCCTGTGTGTGTGTGTGTGTGTGTGTGTGTGTGCATGCTTACCTATTTGTGGTTGCAGGGGTCGAGAGTTAGCTCCTGGCCCCGGCACTTCACTATTCGCTACTAGGTCCTCTCTTCCTGCTCCTTGAGCTTTGTCATACCGCGCGCGCGCGCGCGTGTGTGTGTGTGTGTGTGTGTGTGTGTGTGTGTGTGTGTGTGTGTGTGTGTGTGTGTGTGTGTGTGTGTGTGTGTGTGTGTGTGCGTGAGGGCGTGCGCAAGAGTAGTAGCGCGTGCGTGTGTGCGTTGTAAGATCCTGGTAGTGCTGGAAGCCTGACAGCTAATAGCGTCTGAGGGAACATTCAGTGGGTTTCTAATGGAACCCACCAGGAAATTTGAGCCCATTAATGGCGTCCTTAAAACAAGATTGTGACAACTAATGTCCTTTTTTAATGTATTATAAAACTTGAGTGTGTCAGTTACGACGTCGGAGAATATGTTAACCACGGCAAAGTTGCTTAACCACGTTAATAGCGTGTAACTACAAGGCTTGTCGTAGTTAACAGAGTGTAACTACAAGATTTGTCGTAGTTAACAGAATGTAAGTACAAAACTTGCCGTAGTTAACAGAGTGCAACTACAAGGTTTGTCTTAGTTAAGTGCGTGTGAGAGTGTTCTGTGGCTACTCTGTGATACATGATGGAGCTGAGAGTGTTCTGTGGCTACTCTGTGATACATGATGGCGCTGAGAGTGTTCTGTGGCTACTCTGTATACTACAAGGATTGTCGTAGTTAATGTGGCGCTAAGAGTGTGTGGCTACTTTGTGGTACAAGCTAAGAGTGTTCTGTGTCTGTGATACATGATGGCGCTAAGAGTGTTCTGTGCTACTTTGTGGTACATACAAGGCTTGTCGTAGTTAACAGCGTGTAACCACAAGGCTTATCGTGTTTTGTGGCTACTCTGTGATACATGATGGCGCTGACAGTGTTCTGTGGCTACTCTGTGATACATGATGGCGCTGAGAGTGTTCTGTGGCTACTCTGTGATACATGATGGCGCTGAGAGTGTTCTGTGGCTACTCTGTGATACATGATGGCGCTGAGAGTGTTCTGTGGCTACTCTGTGATACATGATGGCGCTGAGAGTGTTCTGTGGCTACTCTGTGGTACATGATGGTGCTAGGAGTGTTCTGTGGCTACTTTGTGATACATGATGGCGCTGAGAGTGTTCTGTGGCTACTCTGTGATACATGATGGCGCTAGGAGTGTTCTGTGGCTACTTTGTGATACATGATGGGGCTAAGAGAGTTCTGTGGCTACTCTGTGGTACATGATGGCGCTGATAGTGTTCTGTGGCTACTCTGTGATACATGATGACGCTGAGAGTGTTCTGTGGCTACTCTGTGATACATGATGGCGCTAAGAGAGTTCTGTGGCTACTCTGTGATACATGATGGCGCTAAGAGAGTTCTGTGGCTACTCTGTGATACATGATGGCGCTAAGAGAGTTCTGTGGCTACTCTGTGATACATGATGGCGCTAAGAGTGTTCTGTGGCTACTCTGTGATACATGACGGCGCTGAGAGTGTTCTGTGGCTACTCTGTGATACATGATGGCGCTAGGAGTGTTCTGTGGCTACTTTGTGATACATGATGGGGCTAAGAGAGTTCTGTGGCTACTCTGTGATACATGATGGCGCTAAGAGTGTTCTGTGGCTACTTTGTGGTACATGATGGCGCTAAGAGTGTTCTGTGGCTACTCTGTGATACATGATGGCGCTAAGAGTGTTCTGTGGCTACTCTGTGATACATGATGGCGCTAAGAGTGTTCTGTGGCTACTCTGTGATACATGATGGCGCTAAGAGTGTTCTGTGGCTACTCTGTGATACATGATGGCGCTAAGAGTGTTCTGTGGCTACTTTGTGGTACATGATGGCGCTAAGAGAGTTCTGTGGCTACTCTGTGATACATGATGGCGCTAAGAGAGTTCTGTGGCTACTCTGTGATACTTAATTTTAAATTAAAGAGCATAACGTTGCTATTGGCAGCATAACAATAGATTGTAGTAATAAGAATTATTTTGCAACATTGTAAGAGCATAACACACAAGGAGCAACGCAACACTGAACAGTTGTAACTCCGTATTAAACAGCAGTTGTAACTCCGTATTAAACAGCAGTTGTAACTCCGTATTAAACAGCAGTTGTAACTCCGTATTAAACAGCAGTTGTAACTCCGTATTAAACAGCAGTTGTAACTCCGTATTAAACAGCAGTTGTAACTCCGTATTAAACAGCAGTTGTAACTCCGTATTAAACAGCAGTTGTAACTCCGTATTAATCAGCAGTTGTAACTCTGTATTAAACAGCAGTTGTAACTCCGTATTAAACAGCAGTTGTAACTCCGTATTAAACAGCAGTTGTAACTCCGTATTAATCAGCAGTTGTAACTCCGTATTAAACAGCAGTGGTAACTCCGTATTAAACAGCAGTTGTAACTCCGTATTAATCAGCAGTTGTAACTCCGTATTAATCAGCAGTTGTAACTCCGTATTAAACAGCAGTGGTAACTCCGTATTAAACAGCAGTTGTAACTCCGTATTAATCAGCAGTTGTAACTCCGTATTAATCAGCAGTTGTAACTCCGTATTAAACAGCAGTGGTAACTCCGTATTAAACAGCAGTTGTAACTCCGTATTAAACAGCAGTTGTAACTCCGTATTAAACAGCAGTGGTAACTCCGTATTAAACAGCAGTTGTAACTCCGTATTAAACAGCAGTTGTAACTCCGTATTAAACAGCAGTTGTAACTCCGTATTATACAGCAGTTGTATCTCTGTATTAAACAGCAGTTGTAACTCCGTATTAAACAGCAGTTGTAACTCCGTATTAATCAGCAGTTGTAACTCCGTATTAAACAGCAGTTGTAACTCCGTATTAAACAGCAGTTGTAACTCCGTATTAAACAGCAGTTGTAACTCCGTATTAAACAGCAGTTGTAACTCCGTATTAAACAGCAGTTGTAACTCCGTATTAAACAGCAGTTGTAACTCCGTATTATACAGCAGTTGTAACTCTGTATTAAACAGCAGTTGTAACTCCGTATTAAACAGCAGTTGTAACTCCGTATTAAACAGCAGTTGTAACTCCGTATTAAACAGCAGTTGTAACTCCGTATTAAACAGCAGTTGTAACTCCGTATTAAACAGCAGTTGTAACTCCGTATTAAACAGCAGTGGTAACTCCGTATTAAACAGCAGTTGTAACTACGTATTAAACAGCAGTTGTAACTCCGTATTAAACAGCAGTTGTAACTCCGTATTAATCAGCAGTTGTAACTCCGTATTAAACAGCAGTTGTAACTCCGTATTAAACAGCAGTTGTAACTCCGTATTAAACAGCAGTTGTAACTCCGTATTAAACAGCAGTTGTAACTCCGTATTAAACAGCAGTTGTAACTCCGTATTAAACAGCAGTTGTAACTCCGTATTAAACAGCAGTTGTAACTCCGTATTAAACAGCAGTGGTAACTCCGTATTATACAGCAGTTGTAACTCTGTATTAAACAGCAGTTGTAACTCCGTATTAAACAGCAGTTGTAACTCCGTATTAAACAGCAGTTGTAACTCCGTATTAAACAGCAGTTGTAACTCCGTATTAAACAGCAGTTGTAACTCCGTATTAAACAGCAGTGGTAACTCCGTATTAAACAGCAGTTGTAACTCCGTATTAAACAGCAGTGGTAACTCCGTATTATACAGCAGTTGTAACTCTGTATTAAACAGCAGTTGTAACTCCGTATTAAACAACAGTTGTAACTCCGTATTAAACAGCAGTTGTAACTCTGTATTAATCAGCAGTTGTAACTCCGTATTAAACAGCAGTTGTAACTCCGTATTAATCAGCAGTTGTAACTCCGTATTAAACAGCAGTTGTAACTCAATATTAATCAGCAGTTGTAACTCCGTATTAAACAGCAGTGGTAACTCCGTATTAATCAGCATTTGTAACTCCGTATTAAACAGCAGTTGTAACTCCGTATTAATCAGCAGTTGTAACTCCGTATTAATCAGCAGTTGTAACTCCGTATTAAACAGCAGTTGTAACTCCGTATTAAACAGCAGTGGTAACTCCGTATTATACATCAGTGGTAACTCCGTATTATACAGCAGTGGTATCTGTATTAAACAGAGGTAATGATGAAGTAATACCGATATTATTTACATCTTAAAGGGGAGAGGGTATTTCTGGGCGTGAGTTTATGTAGCGATCCCCGAGTACGTTATATTAATTTAGCGAGCACACATCTTACAGTCCATCAGTAATTAAATGAACGCACTGTAGCTTGTGTACAATATGGGTGTAAGCGCCTGCCCCCTTCCCCAACTTGTTGAATAACTACAGCTTGTAAATCTCAACCACAGTGAGGGGATGGGCTCCAAGGTAGTTTACCTTGTAAACTAGCTTTATTACAGCTAATGAAGACATACTCGAGTTCCATCAACAGTACAGGTGTATGAGTTGTAACCTGCGAGAGTGTGATCTTTTGGCTCTTTCTCTTTTGTCAAATTGGTTATAATACTATTTCTGCCAAGGTCTTTTGCACATGTTGTAGATATGATTGGTGGTGAAAATACATGGGTACTCGAAAAATAAACAACAGCATATGCTTTTGTCCTTAACATTCTTCAGTTGTTTTATTTAGTGATCGCTTGCAGTACTTGTCTTCGTCAAACCTTATAAGAGGGATACTTCTAGAGGTGAACTGATAAGAGGACCTCTTCTAGGGATGACGTTGTGATGACTCTGAATTTTGAGCAAAGCTAGACTCAGCAAGGAAGAAAACAGCATCATAGAGTGAAAATACGAAGATCCTTCACTAGTAAACGGAAGAAGATATACTCAGTGATTGGAACCTGATCTGTAAGAAAAAACTAAAGCTGAGGATCAGGTGGGCTCGGCCACCATGAACAACAAAATGTAAGCAACTCCTGAAGATAATGGAGAATACTCAGAGTTGGTGGAGAGAAGCTTTTGTTACAGGGATAGGAATTTCTAGCAAATGATACGTTCTACAGTGGCAGGGATAGATGCTATGGTTAAATGAATAAGAAAGATCATAATGGGAGCAATATTATTATCTGTCTTACTGCAGGAGAAAAACACGTTGGCAAATGAAGTAAAAAGTCTAAGCAATTGGTATAGAATATTGACTAGAAATGCAGTACCAGGCCATTGATCACATTTGTTGATAACTGTGATACTTTTGTGGCAGGAATGACATGTATGAAACGGACGGCAAGAATGTATCTAGGGAACTGGTAGCAGCATTAGCTAGTCCATTCAAGGGTGATGTTGGAGCAGCGTATCTTCCTTAAAACTGAAAATAATTAGAGCTATGGGTCTATAGGAAAGGAGAAGAAAAGACTTAAGAAATCGTAATGACACGATTGCAAACAAACCATACCCCCGGCCGGGATTGAACCCGCGGTCATAGAGTCTCAAAACTCCAGCCCGTCGCGTTAGCCACTAGACCAGCTAGCCACAATAAGATTCATCCAACTAGGTATATTTCTACACCATAGGAAGGTTAGCACAGGCACCTCTGTGACCACAAATGCAAGTTTTTACAGACGAATCTCCAGCTAGCGTGGCCGTGACGAACTCTAGCTCTCACTGCCGTCAACATGACTTAAGAAATCGTAATGACACGATTGCAAGGGACTTGAGCTAGAGTTCGTCACGGCCACGCTAGCTGGAGATTCGTCTGTAAAAACTTGCATTTGTGGTCACAGAGGTGCCTGTGCTAACTTTCCTATGGTGTAGAAATATACCTAGTTGGATGAATCTTATTGTGGCTAGCTGGTCTAGTGGCTAACGCGACGGGCTGGAGTTTTGAGACTCTATGACCGCGGGTTCAATCCCGGCCGGGGGTATGGTTTGGAGAAGATAAATTAAGGCAATGTAAATTTTCAGGATTGCGCTGCTGTGGAATATAAAAATACCTGTTGACAAAGTGAAAGGAGGAAAACTGCAAGATAATATAAAGTGAGACGATAGAGAAGAAACCCATCCAGAAATATGTGTGCAACGATATTACAATAGGAATGGTGGTAAGGGAGAGATGAAAAGAAAGAAGAAAGAGATGACAAAGTATCATGGAATTTAGTAGATATCCCCAAAGGGACCTATAATTAGTTGCCAGAATTTTTTCTTATTTTATATTTCTTTTTCTTCCTCTATATTCTCGTTTTTATTTCACTAATAACACAGAAAGTCTCATCCGATCGGCTTAAAACTTTCAGTCCTGGTGTACGGCAACTAGGCCCAAATTCTAGGAGCAATTAATATGTGCGGGTATCCTGTGACAAAACTTGAGAACCCATACCCAGCATCCTTGAACTGCTCCAAAAACTTTCAAAAAGGCCACAGCTTCCAACCTTCAGAACCCCGTGTCTCCTAATTACGTTGATGGCAGAGAGAGGAATTCGTGTGTGTAGGTGAATATCTGACAATTTTATGTACAAAGGTGCGTTACATTGTGATTCTTATTGAATAATATAAAATATATATTTATATTTACCTATTCTGAAGGGCTTCAGTAGTTAATGGTTGATGTGGAGGAATTATCTCCAACAGAGAGACCAAGGGGGTCATGAACCTCCTTTCCACAGTAGAAGAGGGGCGACCTGCTTACCATACCACATATGGCCATGGATGAGACAGCCCTGTGTTATGCTGTATGGACGCAGACAACTCAGTCGAGTGTTTGCCTAGGATAAACTCCTATTTTAAGACACTCTAGATAAGATGGTAAGAACCCTTAGCCTAATGATATATCTAATAGGATTAAGTAAGTTAGGGACACCTCCGAATCAAGGAAGACTTAGTTCTTTGATTTAGGAACGTAACCAAAACTGGCATCATAGCTAGGCGTTGGCTTGGCTTAATGCTAGGTCAGCAAATCTTTCGCGCCCAAGGCTTGGAGCACCTGGTTCTGAAGTGATTTTTTCCTTAGATATTTCACCAGAGTCTTCCAGGGGGACACGGACAGCCATCTTGATAGTCTCCTGCGCCTGTCATTACAAACTCTACTGGATCTTGACCAATGTGATCTTAAACAAGAACGACCTTGACCAATGTGGATCTTGACCAAGGACGACCTTGATCAATGTGGATCTTGACCAAGGACGACCTTGATCAATGTGGATCTTGACCAAGGACGACCTTGATCGATCTGGATCTTGACCAAGCACACTGCTGAGTGGCGTTAGTGGCAGAAACAGAGGTACCGAGGCAAGGTCACGTTAAGAGGAAACGTGAAAATTCGTGGAAATGGCCTTAACGGAAGTATCCGTCGTATTAACTCTAAGCTGACGTCTGTTACAATGAAAGTTATGTAAAACCGTTGAACAACGCATAGTGAGTAATTCTCTCTACCGGGATACATCATTAACCTCGAACCTGAATAAGTAATGGTGAAGTCGAGTGACAATAAAATGAGTAGACGAGTGTGCTATGTGTTGAACAGTCTAACGTGTGCATTGACCAAGAACGCTAGTATATGCGGTGAACTGCCCACAGTGCTCCAAAGATGGGGTTTAACGTGTCTAAAGTGACGAACAGAAGGTGGGTCGTCCCCGTGCATCATCGGGGAATAGACGTTATATCTTCAATTAAAACACAGTATCAATGACGAAGACATGGCAGTGTCACAGTGTTACAGCTCAAAGTTACAAGAGCTAAAATAAGTCCGGACTCTAATAAAGATCGGAAATTATAAGGGGGCTGCAGCAGTCCGGGTGCGCGATCTGATTATATCAGGTAAATCATGGGATCTCACCAGCTACGGGGGACGAAAGGACGGCTATGAGAAGGAAGGCCTACAAGGTGCAGCAGCTGTAATCTTTAGGTTCACAAATTGGCCTTTGGTCTTGAACAAAGTTCCCACAGCTGATGCATCTTATGATTATTTGAGCGCTCATAAAGAACGTGGGTTCGAACCCCACCTCCACCTGTTTGATTCTTTCACCTGAACTCATTGTGAAGAGTGTTAGTCACAACTAGATCACAATGGATGAACAACGACGATTGCTTCTAGAGGAAATTAGAAAATGGAAGAAAATGGAAAATGAAGTTTAATTTGTGTGCTGGTAAATTTGTGAATGAACTAAAATATCTTCTTACAACTTGGAATCGTTGGAATCAGTGCAATAACTGAAGAATACCTCTTCTTATTAGCTATAAATTTTCTGCCCTGATGTGTATTCTAGAAAGCAATGTTCGCATTGCTCTTAACCTCCAAAAGTTGCAGTTTGCTTGTTTTATTAAATAATAAGTGGCACTGATGTATATTCAGGAAAGAACGCCACGTCGTACTGGATTCAAACTCTAAACGTTGATGCATTCCATATGAATGGAGACATCCTATAAGTTTGGATGAAAATTTGATATTTTATTGAAGCTGGTAGAACTGTGGAATCGTTGGATTCAGAGTAATTACTGCAGAATGATGTTTCAGATAAGTATCAAACTTGAAGTTTTGATTCGCTTTCCGAAAGGAAATCTTGGCTTTCATTTTGTGGTGGACTTCATACACTTAAATGTTGATGTATTTGGGTTTTGTACTACAACTTTACCAATTTTATAGAATTTTTCGTTAAATCGGGCTTTCTTAGTGACTCAGAATTAAATCTAATTTCTCCAGATACAAAGGTAAGTATTCGACAAAGCTTGGCTTCCACGCAATAAAAAGTTCTCACTTGCCACTTCATATCCTCCTATGACACCCTTCACAGTTTGGAAATAATCCTCGTGAGACATAAACTGTATCACTTGAACCAATCATGACTATCCAAAACATGACTACCAGAAAAATTTGGAATAGGTCTACCATGTCACTTATACACTCATGTTCTCAGGGGTGTTATTATCTAACACATGGAATCATTTTAATATGAGAGAGTGGTCAACAGAGGTAGACACCTTCACAACACTCGTTACTTAAACATCACTCATCAGTGCCCTGTCACTTAACATTCACTCACCTGTCTCTCACCCCTCACTCAATTGACACACATCAGTAATGAATGAACTGTCGCTCATCCGTCTCTCGCCCGTCTTTCAGTCCTCAAACATCACTTATTATTGACCCATTACCTGTCCAATCACTCCACTTGGAAAAGTTATTGTAATTGAATCAGTAACTGCTATTCATCAGTAATTTTTACACATCAATTGTCTCTGCCTATCTCTCTTTCTCTGTCTCTGTCTGTCTGTCTGTCTCAAGGGATTTTATAGGATTAGGGTATGAATTTCTACCTTCATTTACGTGCTAAGACTAACTACCAATTTCAACTTACTGGCATGCCTTTCATTGTTATGAGACATGCAAATAGTGAAATGGATGAAGTTTCCGCCAGCTGTTGACCATTTCATTTGTCGGCCATTTCATTTCGTCAACTGATTTTATTTCATCGATTTTGTTAGTTTGTACGAACATGCTCTAGGCTCGAGCCATTCTAGGAATGAATGATACCGGTTGAAGTGATTTTCTGAGGCGGGTACAGCCAGTATGTTCGTAGCCAAGTGTGGTACCTTGACAATATTGGTGTTTTACGTAACAGTAAAGCCACGCACACATCTCTCCAGTGCTGAAAGTTCTGTTGGAATAACAGATCTATCCGGGCTGGGTCTAGGCGAGGCACAACACGTCTTACTGGGTTCAGTAATCATTCCTGAGGTCGTAGATGAGACAGAGGCAATCACCCCCAAGAGAGTGCAGCATACTTAAGGTGTGAGCACACTTTTACCTCGTACAGTGTTCTGTAGCCTCTACTCTGGAGTAGGTACGAGATAAACCGTGGTGCTGTTAGCTTTTTGGCTGCCTTACTTGCAAGATTTAGCAAATGGTTCTCCATAGATAATTGGGAATTAAATTTCACCCCTAAGATATCCGTCTCGTTCCCAGATTCCAATACTTTCTCTTTAATTCTTACCACTTCTCCAGTATCAACATCATGGTGCCTATAGACAATCATCATTTGTGTTTTCTCAGAAACAAAGACGACCTACCAATTTGTTTTTAAGCTGATATGGCTGTAAGCTGGTGATTGATGTACCTGAGAGTAACTGGCACCAGCAATAGGTGCTTCTACACAGTTGGTCTTCCAGTCATCCTGCTAATAATGCAACAGATCAGCAGGAATGCGACTATTTCTGAAGCCATATTGACGGTCACATAAAAGCGAACGATAGTAGAAAAATGTTGTCAAATGCCGTGAGATAATTGTTTCAAGAACTCTGCCAGTGATTTACAGAAGTTACAGTGGTTACAATGCTCTTTTTTTCTTGAACATGGACTACATTTGCATTTTTTCCACAGAGAAACTTATCTATACTGTGCTGGGCAGCACAATGTAAATGTGAGTTAGAGGTAATGCTAGCTGGTGTGTACATCTACTCAGCAATCTTAGGCTCCCTTTATCTTGCTTAATCAGGGATCTGCATTTTGGCATCAACCAGGTCAGCTTTCTTTTCAATAATAATAGAAACAGTCCCGTCCTGGCGATCCATAAGTGGAATAATTTCATTGGGTGAATATCCTATTCAATGGTGGATCCACATTTTTGGGGCCCTGAAAATTTTTTAAACTATGTGGTGGACTAAAGTGGCTTCTGGGGCCCCTCCGGGATTAGGGGCCCTGAAGCTTAAGCTTCATTAGTTTCATAGTAGATCCATCGCTGATCCTATTTGGTGCTTGACGAAGAACCACCAGGTTTTGGAGTCCACTTTTCCTGATACCGATTATCTCTTTGTGTCAGCCTTCCATCTTCAGATAGACCAGTTTTGTACTTCCTATGTTTGCCTTATTTCTTCTTCTATTCTTGCACTAGCGATTATTATCCATGCATCACCTGGTTTATCATCCTCCATACCATCTCTGATTTTTCAACTCTAATGCATTGCCTGAACTATCATCTTCCATGCATTACCTCAGCTATCATCGTCCATACATCACCTTAGCTATCATCCTCCATACATTACCTTATCTATCATCCTCTATGCATTACCTCAACTATCATCCTCCATGCATTGCTTGAACTATCATTCATTATGCATTCATTGAACTATCATAATACATACATTCTCTAAACTATCATCCTCCGTACATAGTTGTCAGAACTATTGTTCTGACTGGGATGGGCTGCAGTTACCCAGGATATTACAGAACCGTCTGCTAAAGACCTCAGTTCTAGTTCGACTTTCCGCGTCAGTTCTCGCAAACGCTCTCTTGATGCCTACTGCAAATACCATGAACTCTGAGAGCATACCGCTAGTGAGTGTAAGGCTTTGATGCGTTAAAAGCAATCTTCCTCATCAAACTGTAGACCTGCGGATTACTCGGTTGAGTGCAACGGTGGCCAGTCAAGCCCAAAGTGACGTAGAAGGTCTTCAAATCATGGTAGATATAATGAGGGGACGGAGTCTCAGGGATCAACGGAAGACTCGGGAGAGCAACAAAGTCCCCAGAGATAAAAAGGTTAAGCAGGAAGAAAAATGGTAGTAATAGGGATGGACTGGTTGGGTAAAACAGTGAAAAAAGTGTGTGAATAAACAGGAAGAGAGAGGAATGAAATGCTAACTGGACTAACTACTATGAGTGGACTTTAAGGGATTGGCTTTGACACAGTGATGAGTGTATAAGATAAGATAAGATAAGATTTCGTTCGGATTTTTAACCCCGGAGGGTTAGCCACCCAGGATAACCCAAGAAAGTCAGTGCGTCATCGAGGACTGTCTAACTTATTTCCATTGGGGTCCTTAATCTTGTCCCCCAGGATGCGACCCACACCAGTCGACTAACACCCAGGTACCTATTTGCTGCTAGGTGAACAGGACAACAGGTGTAAGGAAACGTGTCGAAATGTTTCCACCCACCGGGAATCGAACCCGGGCCCTCCGTGTGTGAAGCGGGAGCTTTAGCCACCAGGCCACCGGGCCACCCCTGAACAGGACAACAGGGTATAATAACCCTGAAGGATTTGCTGTGGGAAGCTCTGTTCCACAACGCACAGTACTTGCCCTCATCCTGCTCCTCATCCTCGTATCAGACACAGACGATACTAGAACCTGCATGAAAGTGTCATTCACTGATGACACGGTAACGCGTCAGAGGATATAAACCAAATTTTCCAATGGTTCACTAAAAACAACATGACCTTTGCATTTACTCTGTAATGGAAAAATTGAGGAAATAATAGCTAGCTAGAACTGAATATACAAGAAATTCTAATCAAAGAATAGAGCGAAAAAAATAATGAGACGTACTTGGGAGGATCTCACATTCAAGGTTCACAACAATGTCACATCTGCGATGAAAATGATAGGACAGTTAATGAGAATTTTCAAAAGAAGTGATTTCATGCTAATGATTATCTTCTTTAGATCACTTCTTCTCTCTAGGCTGGAATACTGCTATACAATAACAGCCCATTTCAATGCAGGTAAAATTTCAGATCTAGAAAATGTTCAGAGAACTTTCGCTGCACATATAATTTCAGTCAAACACCTAAATTTCTGAGAACATTGGAAGTCCCTTGACCAGTACTCCCTTAGAGATTTATTATAATCTACACTTGGAAAATCCACGGGGTCTGGTCCCAAATCTGGACACAAAAATCACTCCTTACGAAAGCAAGATTAGCTAGTCGTTGTAACATGATCCAGTGAAAAGCTGAGGTGCCATGAGTACACGACGAGAAAACACAGTAAGTGTCTGGGACCCAAGACTGTTCAACAATCTCTCTTCATACATCAGGTAAATTACCAATAGATTCTTGTTCTCCTTTAAGAAGGAGTTAGATAGATACCTAAAGTCAGTTCCCGATCGGCCGAGCTGTGGTTAGTGCGTTGGATTACATGCGGCAAGCAGTAACAACTTTGTTGATCAGGCCCTGATTCACCGAGAAACCTGATCGAGGACTAGACCGATAGGGGCATTGACCCCCGGAACGACCACTGGGTAAACTCCAGATCTACTGCACAAAGTTTACATTAGTATACCTTTATTGTCCTCAGTGACGACGATGTTCATAATGGCAGAGAGAGATCAAACTTTCACCGATAATGGTAAAAAATTATTCGAAAATATTCTCGTTCAAGACAATGTCAAGTGAGATAAGACGGGATGCCTCGAGCTGAGAAGGAAAATTATAGGCAGGTGATGCTGAGAGTCAGGTAGTGTAGCAAAGTGTGAGAGAGGCCTAGTTGTGCAGGCCTAGTTGTGCAGGCCTAGTTGTGCAGGCCTAGTTGTGCAGGCCTAGTTATGTAGGCCTAGCTGACCACTCTAATAGCAACATTGTAACTAGCTTTGAGACTAGATTATGTAGGCTTAAGACAGTAAACGTATATTGCCTGATAGGCTTACGTTGTCCGACATGCAGAGTCGGAACTATCATCCGACATGCAGAGTCGGAACTATCATCCGACATGCAGAGTCGGAACTATCATCCGACATGCAGAGTCGGAACTATCATCCGACATGCAGAGTCGGAACTATCATCCGACATGCAGAGTCGGAACTATCATCCGACATGCAGAGTCGGAACTATCATCCGACATGCAGAGTCGGAACTATCATCCGACATGCAGAGTCGGAACTATCATCTTCCATTCATTATTTGAACATTCATCCTCAATGCAGCTGAATGCATCTCTTATAGTCTCTGACTGATTGTTCTTCATGCATTATTTTGATCTATTGTTTTCCATGCATTCTATGAACTATTTTCTTCCATGCATTTTTTGAAATATTGAACAAGATGAACTCTATGAACCATTATTCTATGAACCATTATTCTATGAACCATTATTCTATGAACCATTATTCTATGAACCATTATTCTATGAACCATTATTCTATGAACCATTATTCTATGAACCATTATTCTATGAACCATTATTCTATGAACCATTATTCTATGAACCATTATTCTATGAACCATTTTTCTATGAACCATTATTCTATGAACCATTATTCTATGAACCATTATTCTATGAACCATTATTCTATGAACCATTATTCTATGAACCATTATTCTATGAACCATTATTCTATGAACCATTATTCTATGAACCATTTTTCTATGAACCATTATTCTATGAACCATTATTCTATGAACCATTATTCTATGAACCATTATTCTATGAACCATTATTCTATGAACCATTATTCTATGAACCATTATTCTATGAACCATTATTCTATGAACCATTATTCTATGAACCATTATTCTATGAACCATTATTCTATGAACCATTAATAACCAACTTGCGTCATTTTGAACTATTTCCCAGCATGCATTATATTGAACTACTGTTCAGCATGTACTGTATGAACAACTCTCATCCACGTATTCTCATAACTCTTTTTGCCTCCTTGTTCTCACTAAGTTACTGTCCTCTATGTGTTTTCCTAATGATTTCCTTCATTTATTCCCTGAATTGTTTTTCTCCCTCTATTTTCCGTCCCTTTCCGAACTATTTCCTTCATTTATTCCCTGAATTATTTTTCTCCCTGTATTTTCCGTCCCTTTCCGAACTATTTCCTTCATTTATTCCCTGAATTATTTTTCTCCCTCTATTTTCCGTCCCTTTCCGAACTATTTCCTTCATTTATTCCCTGAATTATTTTTCTCCCTCCATTTTCCGTCCCTTTCCGAACTATTTCCTTCATTTATTCCCTGAATTATTTTTCTCCCTCTATTTTCCGTCCTTTTCCAAACTATTTCCTTCATTTATTCCCTGAACTATTATTCTCCCTTTATTTTCTGTCCTCCCTGCGCACTCTGAATCATCATCCTCCTCTGATTATTTATTCCACAATCCTCCAATCCTCCTTTGAAGTATTGAATCGGTGGGAAATTTGCATTTATCACCAAACAGAACAGAGATTACAAATCCATATCCGCTCAGCTCATTCATGGATATTTTATTTAAGCGGAGAATAATTCACCGGAGTTGACCCCTGATATACACGGCTGCGGCAATCCAATTTTGTTTACATGATTTATGCATATGCAATCAAATTACTGCACAAAATCAATGAATTAAGCATCAATGGGGGGGAAAATTCCCACTAGCATCATTTCAGGAGAATTTAAATAGGACAGGCTGGGTGATGAGACAGGAAGGTCCAGCTAAACTGTGGATCCATATATTGACTGGGGTGTAATGAGTTCCGCCAGGCTTCCCTCCCTACCTCCCCGCGTTCCATCCTCTGCCGCAGTGCTCCACCACTCCCTCCATCCCTCCCTCAGCTCCAGCATTACTCTCCACCCTCTTGCCATAGTGCCACACCCTCCTCCTACCTCCTCACCTTACCTTTGTCCCTCCACCGTTCTCCAACAGTGTCGCACTCTGCTTCAGCTCCTCCTCCTTCCTCAGCTACCTGTCGCCACACCTTTCTCACTTTTTGCTTAAATTATTTACACCAGTTATCATCCAATAGCAATAACAAAACTCAACATAATACTCTACCTCGATTTCTCACTAGAAAGAAACTGTATTCTCCATCCTTCACGCTTGTATTGGCTTATATTATGTGCTATGTTACCAGTGTTCCGCCGAGTCAGGGTGACCCAAAAAAAGAAAAACGGAAGTTTTTCTTTTTAAATTTAATAATTTATACAATAGATGGGGTTACTAGCCCCTTGCTCCCGACATTTTAGTCGCCTTTTACAACACGCATGGCTTACGGAGGAAGAATTCTCTTCCACTTCCCCATGGAGATAAGAGGAAATAAACAAGAACAAGAACTATTAAGAAAATAGAATAAAACCCAGATGATTGTGTATATATAAGCTTGTACAGGCATGTGTAGTGTAAATAGAAGTAGGATGTTTAGGAGACAGAAGGAAAAGACACCAGCAATCCTAACATCATGTAAAACAATTACAGGTTTACGTTTTACACTCACTTGAGAGGACGGTAGTACCTCCCTGGGTGGTTGCTGTCTACCAACCTACTACCTACAATATATATATATATATATATATATATATATATATATATATATATATATATATATATATATATATATATATATATATGTACATATATATATATATATACATATATATATATATATATATATATATATATAGGGTCGGAGACCCTTGGAGCATGGGGCAAGTGTGCTCTAAAGTTCCTCAAAGAGCTGGGTGAAAAGCTCATCATAGAAACCAAGGACCACAGGGCGACCAGCTTCCTCTTTCAGAGACTCAGTGTTGCGATCCAGAGAGGAAATGCCTGCAGCATTCTGGGCACGCGGCCCACCGCAGGGGAGCTGGACGAAGTATTCGAGATGTAGCCCTGAGTTACCTATATTGTTTTACTTTGTATCATATTTTTGTGAATGTTTCGTCAATGTATTTTGTCTTTAAATAAAATATATATACATAATATAGGGGGTGGTAGGAGAAAATTCTCAAACAGCTTCAGGGAGAATCTTGAGTTTTCCCAGAAGCAAGTTTATTTTTTTCTCTGAGGATGAGGGTCCCCATGACAGTTCTAGAGGTGGTACCTCCCTATATATATATATATATATATATATATATATATATATATATATATATATATGTCGTGCCGAATAGGTAAAACTGGTCAATTAGCAAGAACTCTTTTAAAATTAAGTCCTTTCTAAAATTTTCTCTTATACGCTTAAAGATATATTTTTTTCATTAATGTTTAAGTAAAAATTTATAATTTTGTATAAAAGAATCTTAGAAAACTTACCTAACCTTATTATAACAAGAACAATTTATTTTAGACTAACCCAACTAAATATATTTTAGATTTGTTTACAATAATTTAATACTAAACAAACACAGTGAAATATATTTTTTTCGTTAGGTTCAGAATGATTTTGGCGAAATTATTGCATACACAAATTTTCGCTTTTCTTATATGGCAAGATGAACGTTGCTATTTAAGCCAAGATCGCAAGTTCTGCCTATTCGGCACGACATATATATATATATATATATATATATATATATATATATATATATATATATATATATATATATATATATATATATATATATATATATATATATATATATATATATATATATATATATATATATATATATATATATATATATATATATATATATATATATATATATATATATATATATATATGTATATATGCAAGCAATCGCAGGGGGTGGAAATCTTTAGCTCAAGTACTTTCACACTTCTCAGTGCGTCATCAGGAGCTGTGCAAAGTTGCAAGGGAGCAACCAAAGCAGGGAGAGAGGTCTCAGAGTAGCGTAGGTGTCACTGGCCACGGTTACCCTTAGACTGGGTTAGTGGTCGGTGCCAACCCCACCCTACCATCATCCCCCCACTACCTATATGGGGTAGGAGGGTTTCTGAGATGTCAAGTAGGAAATTATAAGATATAAAAAGCCAGCCCCAAGCTTTTTCTAATCGTTTATAACAGGTCATATGGCTTGAGAAAATAAGTTTCTCGTTAGATATTGTAGACAAGGATAGTTATTATTCTGTGTGAACTTCTCAAATAATGAAAGAAAAGAATATAATGTGCTCTTTGTCCGTTTAAATGTCCTGCTCTGAGGTACTCGAATGTTCTACCCATGTACTCTGGGGTACTGGAATGTTCTACCCATGTACTCAGAATGTTCTACCCATGTACTCTGGGGTACTGGAATGTTCTACCCATGTACTCTGGGGTACTGGAATGTTCTACCCATGTACTCAGAATGTTCTACCCATGTACTCAGAATGTTCTACCCATGTACTCAGAATGTTCTACCCATGTACTCAGAATGTTCTACCCATGTACTCAGAATGTTCTACCCATGTACTCAGAATGTTCTACCCATGTACTCAGAAGTATCTCTTCCTACATATTCTCTACTATTTTCTCAGTGGCTGTTAATATGCCATACATGGGGACTTCTATGCCTATCCGATAATATTTCTGTGATCTAATTTCTACTAATACCCTTTAACCTTTCCTTACGTTATCTTGTGTGCTTGTAACTGTATGGTACATTAACAGCTACAGGTGTTACATAACCTTCAAAACTGACGTGGTGTGAAGTTTTGGTGCGTAGACACTGGACGGGCGTCACCAGTCCATCAACCCACCTGGCGTGATGAACAATCCTGTGATTTTGTATAGCACTGTTCTTTAAGACTGTGTACAATGGACTCTACTAAATAATTATCGAGTTTGTATAACCCATAATTTGAGTTGTATACTGTATTTCTTTCATGTTTCAAGAGGTAAGACTTAATTATGCTTCTTTCCATGACAGAACTGTTTGGTACTATAATCTGGGCAGCATCCTACCCCGGTGGGTGATTACATACACTAACGTGGTTAAAGATAGCGTTCAACTCCTACCCTGTCCTGACTGAGTATTTATGCTGGGCAATTCTGGTTTCCAGATATTCACCTGTTTGACCGATATATGTGAGAGAACACTGAGTACATGGGACCTTGTAAACCCCACCGACTTTATTGGAAGGTGTGTTTTTAATCAGTCTTTGTTTCACTGTCCCCGTATTTTTGAAAGCCAGGTTTATATTGATCTTTTTTAATGCCTCACGCAGGCAAGCCAGATTATCACTGTATGGTAAAACTAGTACATTTTTCCTGGCCATCACTTCTTTAGGTTCAGTCCTGCAGAAAGTCTTATTTGCTGACATTATTGCCTTCTCGACAAAATCAAAATCCTTGGGATATCTTAGTTTTGTGGCTATGTTGAATATCTTGCTGATTTCGTCCTCTAGGTACTCTGGACTGCAGATGCACAATACTCTCAAGAACATTGCGAGGAACACACTCCTTTTTACCCTGGTTTCGTGGTTGGAATAGTAGTGAATGTATGACGCTACATTAATGGACTTCTTATAAACTGTGAATTTGAATTTCCTATCCACCCGATGGATTAAAACATCTAGGAACGGCAAATGTTATTTATTTAATATTCTGTGGTGAACTTAATGGAAGGTACTAAGCCACTATTCATCAGTTCTCACCAAAGTAATAAAGAAAGCCAAACAACTGTACTACTCCAGCAGATTCACTGACACAAGAGGAGATATAAAAAAGACCTGGAAAACACTTTCCCAGATTCTGGGGACCCACAAACTGAAAAAAAAACAAGAATATTGTCCTAACTAAACCTCTTGAAACACCACTGCATCCCACTGATACAGCTAACAAGATAAACGACTTCTTCTCAAACATAGGATCTAACCTCGCAAGTAAAATCCCACGTACCAACGCCCGTGCTGGGGACTACCTAGATGAGAATTTCCCAAATTCCTTTTATCTTGTACCAACTGAGCCCACGGAAGTCACTGCGATTATAAAGTCACTTAGAAATAGCTCAGGCAATCTGTCTCACGTCCCACCATTATTGTACAAGCGAGCCTCCCATGTACTTTCGCACGCTATTACATTACTTTTTAACAAGTCACTAGAAACTAGCACTTCCCCGACACTACTCAAGACAGCACGGGTTACACCAATACATAAAGATGGTGACCCTAAATATGTAAATAACTATAGGCCAATATCAAACTTACCATTGCTATCCAAAATCTTCGAGAAACTCATGCACAGGAGACTGTATTCATTTATAACGCCACAAAACATACTCAACCCCTGCCAGTTTAGATTCAGGAAAAATAAAAGCACTAATGATGCAATTGTACAAATGCTAGATCTGCTTTACACAGCATTGGAAAAGAACGAATATCTGCTAGGAATCTTTATTGACCTAAGAAAAGCTTTTGACGCAGCAGACCACGGCATCCTACTCCACAAAGTTGACCATTATGGTATAAAAGGCCATGCACTTGCATATTTTTACTCTGATCATAACATCATAGAGGTTCAAACTAGCATTAACCAAGGGGTAGGAAACTGCATCGCTAAAGTTAAAAGACGGGATGTTCAGTAAGTTTAATTTTAACAACCATAGAATTAACTGGGAAAAAATAAAGCAAGAGCTATCAGACATACCCTGGGAATCGGACATGAGCGACCTAAATCCCCACCAGTCCCTAGAGAAGCTGAATACAGAAGCATACAAAGTATGCATGAAACATGTACCAATGAGGAAACCCAGAGGAAGATCAGATATAGAGAGAGAGCGTAAGAGATGGTATAGAAGAAGAAAACGGGTTACTGAACTGCTTAAAAACACAAATATGCTACAACAAAGGAAAGATAGACTTAGCAGAGAGATCACTGAATTAGAACAAAAACTTAGGATGTCATACCTCACATAAGAAGTACAAGGGAACAAAAGACCATACAGGATATTGCAAGAAACCCAAAATATTTCTATTCCTACGCAAAATCCAAGCTAAGAACTACCTGTAGAATTGGACCACTACTGAGAGGAGACTCGTATACTGACGATGAACAGGAAATGAGTGAAATTCTAAAAGAACAGTATGAGTCGGTGTTCAGCAACCCACTAAATGACAGCAAGGTACAAAATGCAGAAATATTTTTCACTCCAGAAGAAGGCCGCACAAACCAACTAACTGACATTAGTACAAATCCCATAGATTTCGAAAAATATATGGAAAACATGCCCACTCACTCAGCACCTGGACCAGATTCATGGAATGCTCTGTTCATAAAGAAGTGCTAAATACCACTAGCACGAACCCTCAGTATTCTTGGAGAAAGAACCTACATCTAGGTGAAATACCGGAGGTCTTAAAGAGTGCAGACATAGCTCCTTTGCACAAGGGAGGTAGTAGAGCACTAGCTAAAAATTACAGACTAGTAGCCCTAACCTCTCACATCATAAAAGTCTTCGAAAGAGTGATGAGACGGCAGGTTACAAATTTCATGGAGCAGCACAACCAACATAACAGGAACCAGCATGGTTTTAGAGCAGGACGATCATGTCTGTCACAACTGATGAACCATTATAACAGAATTACGGAGGCATTGGAAGACGACCAAAATGCAGATGTGATTTACACAGATTTTGCAAAGACGTTTGACAAATGCGATCATGGAGTGATAGCGCACAAAATGAAGGCCATGGGCATTACGGGGAAGGTAGGCAGATGGATTGTTGGTTTCCTAACACACAGAACACAAAAAGTAGTAGAGAACAGGAAAAGATCCAGCATCAGCGAGGTCGAAAGCTCAGTTCCCAAAGGCACTGTCCTGGCACCTCTGCTGTTCCTCATCCTCATAGCAGACATAGACAAAATCACCTGGCACACTTTTGTATCATCATTTGCAGATGAGACTAAAATAAGCATGAAAGTCAGTACCGTAGAGGACACTGAAAAAGTACAGGAAGACATAAACAGGGTTTTCCAGTGGGCAGTGGAGAACAACATGACGTTCAATGGTGATAAGTTCCAGCTGCTTAGGTATGGAAAGAATGAAGAACTCAAAAAGAGCACTATATACAAAACTCAAGAGAGTCACCAAATAGAACGTAAGGAACACGTAAAAGACCTGGGAATAATTATGTCAGCCGACCTTTCTTTTAAAGACCATAACAAGACAAAGATCACGACAGCCAGGAAGATGACTGGGTGGGTAATGAGAACTTTCAAAACAAGGGAAATAATGCCGATGGTGACACTCTTCAAATTGCTAGTGCTCCCTCACTTAGAATATTGCTCAGTGCTGACGGCCCCGTCCAGGGCAGGAGAAATGTCGGAGCTGGAACAAATACAGAGATCGTTTACGGCTCACATTGAGCCAGTAAAACACCTAAACTGCTGGGAACGCCTGCAAGTCTTGAACATGTACTCATTGGAGCGGAGGAGAGAGAGGTACATGATAATATATACCTGGAAGGTACTCGAGGGCTTGGTCCCAAATCTGCACACTGCCATAACAACCTACTGGAATGAGAGATATGGGAGGAAGTGTAAAATAAGCCCATTGAGGAGCAGGGGTGCGGTGGGGACAATAAGGGAACACTGTATCAACATCCGGGGTCCCAGAATTTTCAACATCTTACCAGAAGATATCAGAAACACTGCTGGAACAAGTGTTGAAACCTTCAAGAGGAAACTAGACAAGTATCTTCAGCAGGTGCCAGATCAACCAGGCTGTGATGGATATGTGGGGTAGCGGGCCTCCAGCGGCAACAGCCTGGTTGACCAGGCAAGCACCAGACGAGCCTGGCCCATGGCCGGGTTCAGAGAGTAGATATACTCTCGAAATTCTTCAAAGGTATATCAAAGGTAAAGGTACAGCCTCATCAACGCTGCCAGTTGATACCGGAGTTCTGCAGGGAAGTGTCCTTGGTCCCCTGCTCTTCCTTATTTACATCAGTTATCTTCCAAACGTATCCCAACACCTGAAACCCATTCACTTTGCTGACGACACGACTTATGTCATCTCCCACCCTATTCTTGCCACCCTCAACGCCATTGTTAATGAGGAGCTGTTCAAAATATCGACTTGGATGACAGCCAATAAACTTACACTTAAAACTGACAAAACCTACTATATTATGTTTGGTAGCAGAGCAATTGTTGCACAACTTAATATTAAGATCGACAACATTCTAATTGCCAGACATAATGAGGGCAAATTACTAGGCCTATACCTCGACAACAACCTGAATTTCAGTACCCATATCCAACACATAACAAAAAAAGTATCCAAAATGGTTGGAATCCTCTCCAAGATACGATACTATGTGCCGCAAACTGCCCTGCTCACACTATACCATTCACTCATTTATCCATACCTCAACTATGCCATTTGTGCTTGGGGATCAACTGCAGCAACACACCTAAAGCCAATAATAACCCAACAAAAAGCTGCAGTAAGAATAATCACTAAATTCCATCCCTGGCAACACTTCTTCCCACTATTCATAGACCTAAACTTACTCCCCGTTCAAAGCATCCACACTTACTACTGTGCAGTCTACATCTAGAGGACCTTAAATTCCAATATTAACCTTGACCTAAAACGCTTTCTTAACAGTTGTGACAGGACCCAGAGGCATAACACCAGACACAAACATCTCTATGACATTCCCCGTGTCCGACTAAACCTTTACAAAAATTCTATGAATGTCAAAGGGCCTAAAATCTGGAACACCCTACCTGAAAGCTCTATAACTGCAGACACATTCATCACTTTCAAAACTACCGTTAGGCAACATCTTACGTCCCTGATACACCCGGACAACTAACTACATGAAAACCACCTGTTCACACTTACACTCACTCACCCACATGACTATAATGACAGAAATACGAATCTTAATCATAAAATAATGAATCCTAACTTGTCACAAGTTTGCCTGCCATACTACAATATAGAACCTGTTTATTGTGCCAAAACAAAAGTATTTACATTGCTAAACTCACAAACTATAATGTAGTCACTCAGCCTTAATATCAGCTTACTCCATAATCTGTATTAATTTAGAGTTAAGAATTAATCTAAGTCTACCCGAAATGCCTTGCCTTGCTAGGTGTCCTAGTGGCCCCCTCTGTAATTAGTATTTTATAACATGTAAACGACACAATATCCAAAATCTGTAAACCCCGCATTGTAGTCTTTATAGAGAATAAACTTGATTGATTGAGTCTGGGAAGAAGCTCATCAATGTTGTGATCATTAGGCCACAGGCAGAGAACATCATCTACGTATCTGAACCATCTAGCTTTATCTGGGAGAATGTCTGTAAGAAGTCTGGTCTCATAGAATTCCATATATAGGCTGCTGAATAAGGGGCTAAGGGGATTTCCCATTGCCATGCCTTGTTTTTGAGCATAGAATTTCCCTTCAAACACGAATTTGCAATCAGTAACACAAAGTTTTATCAATTCAATTATTGTTTTCGTGGGGAAGGGCATGGGGAAGTTTTCAAGTTACTCTTCGAGGTAAGAAAGCAAGTCAGGGACAGGGACTTTGGTGAACAGAGCTGTGACATCAAAACTCACTAAAGAAAATTCGTGATGTACATTTAATTTCTGGAGCCACTCAGTGAGGTCAACATTATTTTTAATATGTGCGTCTGAAATCTTACCAACCATGGGAGTTAGAAATTTAACCAACCAGTTAGATAGATTATATGCTGTTGAGCCTACTGAACTAATAATGGGACGGGCTGGGTATCCTGGCTTATGGGTCTTGATTACCCCATATAGATATTGTAGAGTTGCTGACCTAGCCGACAGTTATTTAATTAATTCATCATTCCCTTTCAATAAAGTTTTAAGGTGTTTATTAAAATGGCTTTTGACTTGGTCAGTGGGGTTTTTAATGAGCGGTTCATACGTTTCATTATCACTCGATAAATGGTTCATTTTCTCTAAATATTCAGTTTTGTTCATAATAATAACATAGGGTGGGATTGGCACCAACCACTAACCCAGTCTAAGGGTAACCGTGGCCAGTGACACCTACGCTACTCTGAGACCTCTCTCCCTGCTTTGGTTGCTCCCTTGCAATATTGCAGAGCTCCTGATGGCACACTGAGAAGTGTGAAAGTACTTGGCTTAAAGATTTCCAACCCCCCACGTGGCTTGTCCTGCATATATATATACATATATATATATATATATATATATATATATATATATATATATATATATATATATATATATATATATATATATATATATATATATATATATATATATATATATATATATATATATATATATATATATATATATATATATATATATATATATATATATATATATATATATATATATATATATATATGGAGAAAAAGTATATGGAGAAAAAGAGAGAAGTTAAGAGAGTGGTGAAGCAATGTAAAAAGAGAGCAAATGAGAGAGTGGGTGAGATGTTATCAACAAATTTTGTTGAAAATAAGAAAAAGTTTTGGAGTGAGATTAACAAGTTAAGAAAGCCTAGAGAACAAATGGATTTGTCAGTTAAAAATAGGAGAGGAGAGTTATTAAATGGAGAGTTAGAGGTATTGGGAAGATGGAAGGAATATTTTGAGGAATTGTTAAATGTTGATGAAGATAGGGAAGCTGTGATTTCGTGTATAGGGCAAGGAGGAATAACATCTTGTAGGAGTGAGGAAGAGCCAGTTGTGAGTGTGGGGGAAGTTCGTGAGGCAGTAGGTAAAATGAAAGGGGGTAAGGCAGCCGGGATTGATGGGATAAAGATAGAAATGTTAAAAGCAGGTGGGGATATAGTTTTGGAGTGGTTGGTGCAATTATTTAATAAATGTATGGAAGAGGGTAAGGTACCTAGGGATTGGCAGAGAGCATGCATAGTTCCTTTGTATAAAGGCAAAGGGGATAAAAGAGAGTGCAAAAATTATAGGGGGATAAGTCTGTTGAGTGTACCTGGTAAAGTGTATGGTAGAGTTATAATTGAAAGAATTAAGAGTAAGACGGAGAATAGGATAGCAGATGAACAAGGAGGCTTTAGGAAAGGTAGGGGGTGTGTGGACCAGGTGTTTACAGTGAAACATATAAGTGAACAGTATTTAGATAAGGCTAAAGAGGTCTTTGTGGCATTTATGGATTTGGAAAAGGCGTATGACAGGGTGGATAGGGGGGCAATGTGGCAGATGTTGCAAGTGTATGGTGTAGGAGGTAGGTTACTGAAAGCAGTGAAGAGTTTTTACGAGGATAGTGAGGCTCAAGTTAGAGTATGTAGGAAAGAGGGAAATTTTTTCCCAGTAAAAGTAGGCCTTAGACAAGGATGTGTGATGTCACCGTGGTTGTTTAATATATTTATAGATGGGGTTGTAAGAGAAGTAAATGCGAGGGTCTTGGCAAGAGGCGTGGAGTTAAAAGATAAAGAATCACACACAAAGTGGGAGTTGTCACAGCTGCTCTTTGCTGATGACACTGTGCTCTTGGGAGATTCTGAAGAGAAGTTGCAGAGATTGGTGGATGAATTTGGTAGGGTGTGCAAAAGAAGAAAATTAAAGGTGAATACAGGAAAGAGTAAGGTTATGAGGATAACAAAAAGATTAGGTGATGAAAGATTGAATATCAGATTGGAGGGAGAGAGTATGGAGGAGGTGAACGTATTCAGATATTTGGGAGTGGAAGTGTCAGCGGATGGGTCTATGAAAGATGAGGTGAATCATAGAATTGATGAGGGAAAAAGGGTGAGTGGTGCACTTAGGAGTCTGTGGAGACAAAGAACTTTGTCCTTGGAGGCAAAGAGGGGAATGTATGAGAGTATAGTTTTACCAACGCTCTTATATGGGTGTGAAGCGTGGGTGATGAATGTTGCAGCGAGGAGAAGGCTGGAGGCAGTGGAGATGTCATGTCTGAGGGCAATGTGTGGTGTGAATATAATGCAGAGAATTCGTAGTTTGGAAGTTAGGAGGAGGTGCGGGATTACCAAAACTGTTGTCCAGAGGGCTGAGGAAGGGTTGTTGAGGTGGTTCGGACATGTAGAGAGAATGGAGCGAAACAGAATGACTTCAAGAGTGTATCAGTCTGTAGTGGAAGGAAGGCGGGGTAGGGGTGGGCCTAGGAAGGGTTGGAGGGAGGGGGTAAAGGAGGTTTTGTGTGCGAGGGGCTTGGACTTCCAGCAGGCATGCGTGAGCGTGTTTGATAGGAGTGAATGGAGACAAATGGTTTTTAATACTTGACGTGCTGTTGGAGTGTGAGCAAAGTAACATTTATGAAGGGATTCAGGGAAACCGGCAGGCCGGACTTGAGTCCTGGAGATGGGAAGTACAGTGCCTGCACTCTGAAGGAGGGGTGTTAATGTTGCAGTTTAAAAACTGTAGTGTAAAGCACCCTTCTGGCAAGACAGTGATGGAGTGAATGATGGTGAAAGTTTTTCTTTTTCGGGCCACCCTGCCTTGGTGGGAATCGGCCGGTGTGATAATAATAAAATAATAATATATATATTTATTATATATATATATGTATATATATATATATATATATATATATATATATATATATATATATATATATATATATATATATATATATATATATATATATATATATATATATATATATATATATATACAGAACTAAGGAAGGGGTAGCAATAATGTTGAAAGATCAGTTATGGCAGGAGAAAAGGGAATATAAATGTATAAATTCCAGGATTATAGAGATTAAAATAAGGGTTGGATGCGAAAAGTGGGTCATAATAAGTGTGTATAATTAAAAATAGGAGAGAAGAGTTATTAAATGGAGAATTACAGAAATCGGAAAGATGAAGGGAATATTTTGAAAAATTGTTAAATGTTAAGGAAGATAGGGAAGCTGTGATTTCGTGTATTGGGCAAGGAGGAATAACATCTTGTAGGAGTGAGGAAGAGCGAGTTATGAGTGTGGGGGAAGTTCGTGAGGTAGTGGGTAGAATGAAATGGGGTAAGGCAACTGGGATTGATGGGATAAAGATAGAGATGTTAAAAGAGGTGGGGATATAGCTTTGAAGTGGTTGGTGCTTGTATTTAATAAATGTATGGAAGAGGGTAAGGTACCTAGGGAGTGGCAGAGAGCATGCTTAGTGCCTTTATATAAAGGCAAAGGGGACAAAAGAGAAAGTAGAAATTATAGGGTAAAAAAGTCTGTTGAGTATACCTGGTAAAGTGTATGGTAGAGTCGTTATTGAAAGAATTAAGAGTAAGATGGAAAGTAAGATAGCAGATGAACAAGGAGGCTTTAAAAAAGGTAGGGGGTGTGTAGACCAAGTGTTTACAGTAAAACATATATGTGTACAGTATTTAGATCAGAGTAAAGAGGTTTTTCGTGGCATTTATGGATTTGGAAAAGGTGTATGACAGGGTGGATAGGGGGGCAATGTAGTAGATGTTGCAAATGTATGGAATAGGAGGTAGCTTATTGAAAGCAGTGAAAAGCGTTTACGAGGATAGTGAGGCTCAGATTAAAGTATGTATACGAGAGGGAGATTATTTCCCTGTAAAATTAGGCCTTAGACAAGGATGTGTGATGTCATCATGGTTGTTCAATATATTTATTGGTGGGGTTGTAAGAGAAGTGAATGCTCGGGTGTTGGCAAGATGTATGGGGTTAAAAGATAAAGAATCTGACACAAATTGGGAGTTGTCACAGTTGCTCTTTGCTTATGATACTGTGCTTTTGGGAGATTCTGATGAGAAGTTGCAGATGTTGGTGGACAAGTTTGGTAGGATATTTAAATGAAGGAAATTAACAAAAGACTAGCTATCAGATTGGAGGGAGAGAGTGTGGAGGAGGTGAATGAATTCAGATATTTAGGGTCTATGAAAAATGGGGTGAATCATAGAATTAACTAGGGGGAAGCAAAGAGGGGAATATATGAGAGTATAGTTATGCCAACGCTCTAATATGAATGCGAAGCACCCATATATGAAACATCCGAACGGCTGTTCGGATGTTTCGGTAATAATTTTAGAATTTTGCCCTTTCCCAGGGCTTGTTCGGTTATTGGCGAGGTTCCGATAATGGCACGCCGGATATGCGAGGTATCACTGAAATTAAAAACACTACAGCTTGCTGGAGCTCTGATAAGCGCCTATGTTAGTTTTAAGTTGATAAGTGACGTAGAGAGCTTCCGCTGTTTTCAGCTCCATGTCTGAAGGGTAACTATCTGACCCTATCTCGCCCATACTCTTGTTACCTGGAGTATACCTGGAGGGTGTTCCGGGGGTCAGTGCCTCTGCGGCCAGTTCCATGACCAGGCCTCGCGGTGTATCATGGCCTGATCATCCAAGTTGTTGCTGCCGGCCGCATATAATCCGACGTAAGAACCAGAGCTCGGCTATTACTGACTTTAGGTGCCTGTCCAGCTCTCTCTTCCCTAACGGCCAGTATATACCAAAGCTTACGTAGCAATCGACCTGAACTGTACTTTGTCGTCTTACTAATGAAATGAGTCTTATTTCAACACGTAAACTGACATACAATAGACAACTGTTGGCTGTCAAAGAATAAATACTTGAACTAAAAAATAACTCTGTAAAGTACAGCCATTCCAGAGGATAATGCGAGAATATTGTGGATAAAACTCCTTAATCTATTTATTTACCGTTTCTAATACTGAAACTATAAATTCCATTCCCAGTTCATTGGAAATTATAATTACAATATCAGAAATAAATATATTATTTTGGGAATTTTATGCAGGTAATATCAAACTTGCTGCCTATTGTATGTGCCGGTCTTCAGACTTGTCTAGAAGAGGACAGAATAACACCTGTGTAGCACCAAGTGCTGGGCTGAGTCAAACTCAACAAGAACACAGATCAATGGACACTTCCCTAGTATACAACAGTGCTGCTCTTCGGGGAAAGCTGAAGTGTGCCGTGCAGTCAAGAGCATTTGTGTAGCAGCCAAGATTGATCTGATGGAAAACTCTCTTCAGCAAATACGAGTCCATCTTATGAGGTCGTTAACTTAAACTGTATTATTATTATTATTATTATTATTATTATTATTATTATTATTATTATTATCATAACTAAGCGCTTAACTCAAAAAAGTCATACAGAACTGCACTTAAATTGTAAGGGATGCTATTATTTTAATTTATAATCATATTCTTTCGAATGGTGAACTGTGAGGTTTGATAACTTGACCACCGACCAGTTTGCTGGGTGGCTGTAAGCCATAAAGAGATTGATTCCTGAGCTCTCAGTATAGCAAGCTGTTGTTGAGCCAGACTCACTTTTAACTCTTTTTCTTCTCTCTCTCTCTCTCTGATTGCGCAACATAAAACAAGTCTCATTCAGTACACAATACTTTAAATACATCACCGACTGTAATGACAGACGCTTTCCAAATGAACAAATTCTTGACCATTCCAGTATTCGTAAACACAGTGTTAATGTTTAGTCTTTTAACGCCGAAGGATATGTGCCAGACTTTCATTACATGGCAGCTCAAGTATGTTTCTTCGTGATGTTTTTGTTAGGTTTAGTCCCACTGTAGATTTTCTTTGCAGCAAACACTGCCTTTGCCACAAAATCTCGTGAGTACATTGATCAAGGAGATATGGCGAACACTGTTGATATTTCACCATCGAAAATTTTAAGGCTACAACTACAAAATGTTCTCTAAATACAGAAAAAATGATTGTCTTCACTTCCAATTCATGGCTGGAGTAATTATTGATGTACAAGGCGACCCAGCGTCAGACGAAACATCATCTGGTAACTGAAACATCACAATCCTGGGAAAGTTGTGTGATTTAATGGCCTTCATATATACCAGAAAATTTAAAGTGTTAACCCAGTCATCAGTCAAAGTTGCCACAGTAGAAGAATAATTTATAGAGATAATTTCTCACTCAGTTATATACCTTAAACCAGAACTCAATCTCACCAAACTAAACCCAAGAAAAAATACCATTAAAAACAAAAATACTGATATAACCTAATGACTATATACACCTCATAACATGATTTAAAATAATTAATTATATCTTTGGTCTAATAAACCAACATTTTTTTTCTGAAACTATTTAAATACATTCAATTTTTATAGCTTAAAATAAAATTTTGGTGTTGTAAATCAAAGATGAACGATTTTCTTCTTATAATTTTACACTTCCTGTAAAATTATATATTTTTTTTACCCATTACCCTAAGTTGTGCAATCCTATTCCCCGGATACACTTGAGCCCGAGCCTTTGTAACAAATTAGCCCCCTTGGGGCGGGGATTAGCTTTTTTTTTGAGGAGGTACCATGGGAGACATCTCAGACACTCCCTAATAAGTTGCCGGGAGAATACCGGCTAATCTTTAATAATAAAATAATCCTATTCCCAGCATTATCTCACCCCTTTTCCACAGGACTCGTCCTTTAATCCAACCAGTACTTTTCTGGTAAGTAAGACATATAGGTAACATTTAGGCAACTTTATTCCGAAACGTTTCGCCTACACAGTAGGCTTCTTCAGTCGAGTGCAGAAAGTAGGCAGGAGAAGGATGAGGTTGTCAGTCCCTCAGCCTGGAAAAGGCTGAGGGACTGACAACCTCAAATCTACATTTTCAAGGGTGATGGACTGATTACATCGTCTTCACATCTTTACTGCTCCTGCCTACTTTCTGTACCCGACTGAAGAAGCCTACTGCGTAGGCGAAACGTTTTGGAATAAAAATACCTATGTGTCTTACCAACTTGTCGGTTTTGTATGCCATTTTGACAGTACTTTTCTGCATCCTATCCGGACTTTTTAGCCCCTCATTCTGGTTCTCATACATTCTTTTATTCACCTTTCTAGGAGTTTTATTAATCCTACTTATTTGCGTCTCTAACAACCAACAAACCTTTAAAATTCACCTAAGACCTAGTCTAGTATTCATCCCCTCACTAGGCCTCTAATTGATCGTAATTTTCTTAGACCAAATATTTTTCCCTCTAAATTTTTAAATTCCTCCACCTTTTTACTTTCAGAAAATAAAATATATTAAATTATATATTAATTATATATTATATATTAATTATATATTAAATTATCAACAGGTACGATTTACTCTCTGTCTCGTCTTTTCTCCTCACCACCTTCATAATCTCCTACCTCGTGCTCACCTTTATTGTCGTAGTAAAAATCATTAACATCTCCTGCAGACCACTTCAACCTTGAATATCCTAAATTCCCCGGCGAATAGTTTAAAAAATATTAATTTTGGAAATTAAAGACTTAAGCTTCACCTTTTTTCTCTCAAACTTAATACTTAAAATACTCTTATTAATCTAAAAACTTAATTATTACACACTTGAAACTATTCTAGTTATTTAATTCTTCAGTACTAAACGTCCAACAGACCTGTGTTAGGTAAGACACAAATGCAACAGTTAGGTATCTTTATTATGAAACGTTTCGCCTACACAGTAGGCTTCTTCAGTCAAGTACAGAAAAAAACATTAAAATGGTATAAAATACCATTTTATACCATTTTAATGTTCATTCTGTTAGACACTGCAACACAAGGGTATCTTGGTACAGACCATCAACTTCGACCTCTACTAGTGAGAACGGCTGGGTTTGAGAGGGACCTGCCCTCCCAAAGCAACCTACGTCTCACCTCCTGGCACTATATAAAGGCTCCATCCTGTCACTTCAACTTCATATTGTTTCAGACAACGGAACAATGCTCTTCTCCAGACTGAGGGACTGACCACCTCAAAACTTTAAGGGTGATGGACTGATTACATCGTCTTCAAGTATCTTCTGCTTCTATCAACTTTTCTGTACTCGACTGAAGAAGCCTACTGTGTAGGCGAAACGTTTCGAAACAAAGATACCTAACTGTTGCATATGTGTCTTACCTAACAAGTACAGAAAAGTTGACTGAAGAAGCCTACTGTGTAGGCGAAACGTTTCATAATAAAGATACCTAACTGTTGCATATGTGTCTTACCTAACAACCTGTCGGTATTTTATACCATTTTAATGTCCAACAGACCTGCTTCTATAATTACTGTATTACAAAGAAACTCTTGGTTTAACATCGAAGTCCCTTCTATGTGCGGTTTATTTGTGTATACGCAGTTATCCCTAAAGTAACTTATTCTTGAATCCTTATAAAGGATCATAAACTCAAATGTTTTTTTATTTAAATAAAGAAATTGTTAAATAATTTATATCCTCGTCGCCCCAACCAAATATCTTTTTATAATTAAACTTTAACTCATCCTAGTTATTTTTAACTAATACGATGTATATATTTCACAGGCTCTTATCGTCCCTTTAACCCATTTAAGCTTTCTCACTTAAAAGTTAAATTATTTTTTTAAATAAGACAGCTTATTTCTCGTCCAACCATTCATTCTAGCCTCCAGTAAAGAGACTAATAATTATGCTACCTTCGCAAGGTCATATACCGCTGCCTTTTAATCCCCGATGGGTAGGCTAGACTTTGTAAACCTATCATATAGATATAAACTCCTATATAACACCTTCCGACAGAGTCCCTCTCAAATTTCCGCTTCCTAGATGTAAATAACCGAGTCCCCATCCTCTTCAACACTCAAATCCGACTTATTATCTCTGATCAGATGTAATTCACTCCTGAACAATTCCCTCTTTAGGAGTAAAAGCTGACGCTATTCCTGGCCGATTAAACCAAATTAGATTCCTTTCTCTAGCTTTATTGTGAGAATACAATGTATAATACATATAACATACAAAATATGTGTGAATCGACTGTTTATGTTATCGGTAAGGATTCCTAGCAACAGTATGCTATCAGTAGTCAAGTTTTTGGGGAGTCAGAAGTTATACTCGGATTTTCGACAGCGTGGGGGATCGGCGCCCCTTACTCTCATGTTGTTCAAGGGTCATCTGTATATACTTTCATTTAAAAATCAAAATAACAGGGCAATTGATAAAAAAATTTAATGGGTGTGAAGGCGCCCTTCCGTTCAACACTGCGTCTCATAGTGAATTATCCGTCACACAACTCACTCGTTATTAATTCATATTTTTTTTTCATCTGTGCGCAATAATTTCCTTTTTTAAACAAATTAAAACGTCTTTGAGGTTATTTGTTTTAACACTTGTCACTCCAAACTTTGTCTGTTGAATGTCATAAATTATAGAGCTTAGAATAAGAGAGAAAATGTGAGGAGTGGCCGATAGTGTTGATGTTACTAGAGGTGTGAAAAGTATAGAAAGAGAGAGAGAGAGAGAGAGAGAGAGAGAGAGAGAGTGAGAGAGAGAGAGAGAGAGAGAGAGAGAGAGAGAGAGAGAGAGAGAGAGAGAGAGAGAGAGAGAGAGAGAGAGAGAGAGAGAGAGAGAGAGAGAGAGAGAGAGAGAGAGAGAGAGAGAGAGAGTGAGTGAGAATTTGCAAGTTGCTGGGTTAAACCAAGTGAGAGAATAACTATTTAGCAGACATATGTTTTATATATCTTCCCGGCTTGTTACAATAATTTATTTGATATTACTAATAAGCCATATTTAGCTGTCACTCTCTCAAATACAACTCGAATTCCTTCCAGATTAAACTCTTAATATCCAGTAAACGTGGTGACACTAATGGCCAAAACATGCACATCCTCTTTATCAATATGATTAACTATCAGTCCCCTGTTATTATTCCCATTACTTCCACTTCCACACAAACAACAGCCTTACAAAAGCTCTTTGTGGTATTTAATTTCTGGAAAGTGGAAACTCGTCATAATCTCCGGGCAATTTAGTAATTTTATTCTGATACATGCAATAAGAAAAGGTTTAAAAATGTACTAAACAACCGTGGAATATACTAGTAAGTATACTTTCATATACTATAAGATTTTCTTGCAATCTTAAAGTTTATTAGACAAAAGGTCAACGACAGCAATTCAACAAGTCTTGAAAATCAAATGGTATACAATACCGACAGGTTGGTAGATAAGACACATAGGCAACATTTAGGCAACTTTATTTCGAAACGTTTCGCCTACACAGTAGGCTTCTTCAGTCGAGTACAGAAAGTAGGCGGGAGCAGTAGAGATGTGAAGACGATGTAATCGGTCCATCACCCTTGAAGTCGTAGATTTGAGGTTGTCAGTCCCTCAGCCTGGAGAAGTTCTGTTCCAAAGCCCAGACTTTGGACTTGAAAACTTTCAACAGGACTCTTCTGTTTTTCCACTCATGATACAAGTGAAGTAACTGCTTGTAGTGTTAGTAACTGTATTGTTAGTAACTGCATCAATTGTTAGTAACTGTCTGTATTGTTAATAACTGTCTGTATTGTTAATAACTGTATGTATTGTTAGTAACTGCCTGTGTTGTTAGTAACTGCCTGTGTTGTTATTAACTGTATTGTTAGTAGCTGCCTGTGTTGTTAGTAACTGTATTGTTAGTAACTGCCTGTGTTGTTAGTAACTGTATTGTTAGTAACTGCCTGTGTTGTTAGTAACTGTATTGTTAGTAGCTGCCTGTGTTGTTAGTAACTGTATTGTTAGTAGCTGCCTGTGTTGTTAGTAACTGTATTGTTAATAACTGCCTGTGTTGTTAGTAACTGTATTGTTAGTAACTGCCTGTGTTGTTAGTAACTGTATTGTTAGTAGCTGCCTGTGTTGTTAGTAACTGTATTGTTAGTAACTGCCTGTGTTGTTAGTGACTGCCTGTGTTGTTAATAACTGCCTGTGTTGTTAGTAACTGCCTGTGTTGTTAATAACTGCCTGTGTTGTTAATAACTGCCTGTGTTGTTAGTAACTACTTGTATTGTTAGTGCTAACCTGCCTACCTAATGAAATACTTTCCTCGAACGGTACGATCGGACTCAAATTATGAACATTAACTCACGTGAAAAGATGAAAAGACGATTCACAAATCTTTTTTTTTTCAGTGTTAATGGAATTCTTTTCGCAGTGTAAATGGAATTTTTTTGTGCAGTGTTAATGACTCAGAGTTTTCATTGCTCTACTTAGCACCTTCAGAATACCTAATTTCTTGCACGCCCGAGTACAGTTATAGAGGCTAAAACGTTGTGTAGTTTTAAAAATAGGTTAGATAAATACATGAGTGGGTGTGGGTGGGTGTGAGTTGGACCTGACTAACTTGTTCTACTAGGTCTGATGTCGTGCTCCTTCCTTAGTGGTAGTGACCTTACTAGGTGGGTCATTGGGCTAATCCGGGGGGGGGGGGGACATGGACCTGCTTCGCATGGGTCAGTCGGCCTGCTGCAGTGCTCCTTCCTTCTTATGTTCTTATTCTCCCTGTTCTGGTGGCTTTCTTAGCATGCAACTCGTCAAGGAAATGATTTTGTGCAAGTCTACTTTCCAGGTCTTTCCCACTACAACTATAGTTTTCCTCTTGCCCACTAAACTTCTCCCCCACCCCCTTCAGAACCTTCCCCACTCGTTTAGTCCCCGGCAACACAGCCCTGGCAGGCACCACCACTAAGCCAGGCCACAAATTGTTATCATTTTTTTTATCCTGGCTAGCGGGGCGCACTGCTGGTCCCGACGAACCTAGAATTAGTGAGATTTTTGGATTTTAGGGAATTATAATCAACAATGGGATTAGTGATCGAGATTAACGAGGGATTAGGGATTGTGTAACATGTAGGGAGGGAAGAGAGATTAGGGATTATATAACATGCTGTGAGGAATGAGAGGTTAAGAATTGTATAATATACGGTATGTTGAGAAAAGGGAGTTGATAAAATATTTGATACATATAGAAGAAGGATTTTTATTATTACGATATGCAGATACAAGTACGTAACGTAATGGGGAATTTTGCTACACGAGGATGTGAGATGATACAAGGAATCGTGATCGTGTAAATAACTGATTCGTGATGATGTGACATGTTAAGAAAAGCGAGATATTGGTGGTTATGCAATACGTAGAGAAGTGGAACTAATTTAGTGCGACACTGATTGGAGAGATTAAGAATTGTAGCACACATGCACGAGTGACTAAGGATCATTTAACACAAAGCTTTGGAGATCATGAAATATTATTTGAAGAGTTGGGGATTATGTAAGACTACTGATATGCTCATCTCATCTCAGACTTTCTGCTTATTTCCTGTGAGACCTCTTCTTCCTCCTCCTTCACCTCTCTTCTTCAACCTGTTTACCTGATCCTTTACTGCTGTCTCCCCCTTGAACCGGTTGCGCACCAACTTCATATCAGATTTGGCTTTCGATGTTATGGCGTTTTCAAATTATCTTTCAGTCTGTTTTTTTGTTTCTGGTTCTTCTGCTTGTTGACTTTTTTTTCGTATTCTTCGCTTCATTTTTTCCATGGTCTGGGCCAACTATGGGCTCACTCTGGTTTTGCCATTAAATCTGTTCCGAGAAATGAATTTCTTCTCTATTTCCCGGAATTTTCCTACTATATACTCAGTTATTTCGCTGACTGCCTTTCCTTTCATTTCCCTCTCCCAGTGTACTTATTTCAGGAACTGCATCATGCCTGAGAAGTCTCCTTTCTTAATGTCTCGTCCTTCCTAAGTTATTTCTCTCTCTTCAGCCTTACTTCCACGAAGCATCCAAAACTCAGGACTGTGTGGTCACTAACACCGAGTTGTCTTTATATTCAATGTTCCCAACATCTTAATTACTCATGGGAAATGCAAGTTCCATCCATGCTGGTTGATCTTCTGTCTCTCTGACACTGACATGTTGGTACTTGGGGTTCTGTTCTACTCCCTCTAGTATCTTAACCTCCATATTTCTGGTCCCCAACATGTTTATATTCTCCCAGTTTATCTTCTCTGGCCTAAAATCTCCCATCTTTGTATTGTTTATGGTGGCTCCTCTGATCATCTCTTTCCCTGTTTTCATCATTGTTGTCGTTGGGAGTTACACATCATTGTTATTACCACTTTGGGTTCCCCAGTCTTGAGTGTGCCTCATTTGCCCACTCTCTGTTCATTCCTATCTCTCTTCAAAATTCCCTTCACTTTGTTATTACCCTTGCTATTCCTCACACTTCTCCATTCCGTACATAAATAATATACAGTACAGACAAGATGAAGAATTAGATGTTGCACATGTGTCTAATTCCTTATCTTTTCCATTCTGCTACTGTATTTCCAGTTTTCTGGGTTCCTGATTCCTTTGTCCCTGTACGTGGGTCAAGGGGGGTGGGAGGAAGTGGTGAGGGTTAGTAGTATATGTGAGGGATAGTTGAGGGGGTGTATTTTTTGCACTGGAAGAGGCCAGGATCGTTGATGTAAGTATAGGAGGATGAGAAGGCTGGGGAGTAGTGGGAAATGAGGGTTGGGCTTTGGGTTGAAGGGTAATTGTGACTGCAGGGAGGAGTAAGAAGTGTGGGTGTAGAAGGTATGGCTAGTTATGAGCCTTTTGTGTCCAAGTGTGAGAGGGGTTCTGGCTGGGCTTGCGAGATAAGACTCTAAGTGCAGATGCGCATTGCATTCCTCCTACAAGCTTCGCTTCCCAATTGTCCATTCATTTATTAGCTCTAGTTCCTGTCTCTGACAGTATTTTACTCTGTCCCTCCGTTCTCCCCCTCTCCCTTTGTGTCCTGTCTCGAGAATAACACGCACATTTCTAACTGCCTTACCCATGGTTTATATTTTATATTCATAAGTAGTGCCGCTTCTGTTGTATGAGTCAGTTCGATTCTACCATGTTCACGATGGTTTCCTCACATGCCAGTTTACTGATAGCCCGAGTGTTCCATTTTTCCTCTATTCCTATTTCATCATTAGTCATCCCTTCAGCCACACAGAGATCATTGGTAATCAGTAACCTATCCCTCTTGCCTAATTCCACCTTCTTTGCATCTAGATTTTGGAGTCAGTTTTGAACAGTTCCTTTACTGCTTCCCATATCATTTCCTACAACTCCCTGTTGCCTTCCCTTCTGTCTGTTCTTTTATCTACCTCTGCTTCATTCCTTCTATCTTTCATCTCTAGTTTCTTCCTCAGCTCCCTTAGATCCCCCACTTGGTTTTGCACCTTTGCCACAGCAACTATAGGCCTCTTTCATTACATGCTTTCTACAAATACATTCTGTATCTTCATTTCACATTATTGCAAAAGTTGCTAAATTTTCTTTCCCATTCTTCTTCTCTAGTGTATCTAAAACCAGCTAACATCGGTTCCTTCTCTGTCCAGACACTTTCAATTTCATCCTCAATTTTCCTTCCTCATTTATTTAGCTTTCATGTTCCTTTGCCATAGCTCCACAGGCTTCACATAGACAGCTGAGTACCGTGAATGTGTGTGTATGTGTGTGTGTGTGTGTGTGTGTGTGTGTACTCACCTAATTGTGGTTGCAGGGATCGAGACTCAGCTCTTGGCCCCGCCTCTCCACTGATCGCTACTAGGTCATCTCTCTCTCTCTCTGCTTCCTGAGCTTTGTCATACCTCGACTTAAAGCTATGTATGGTTCCTGCCTCCACTTCATCACTTGCTAGGCTGTTCCACTTCCTGATGACTTTAAGACTGAAGAAATACTTCCTAACATCCCTATGACTCGTCTGAGTCTTCAGTTTCCAATTGTGACCCCTTGTTTCTGTGTCCCCTCTCCGGAACATCTTGTCTCTGTCCACCTTGTCTGTTCCATGCAGTATTTTTTATGTTGTTATCATGTCTCCCCTGACCCTCCTGTCCTCCAGTGTCGTCAGTCCGATTTCCCTCAACCTTTCTTCGTGGGACATTCCCCTGAGCTCCGGAATTAGCCTTGTTGCAAACCTTTGTACTTTCTCTAATTTCTTGACGTGTGTGTGTGTGTGTGTGTGTGTGTGTGTGTGTACTCACCTAATTGTACTTACCTAATTGTAGTTGTAGGGTCGAGACTCAGCTCCTGGCCCCGCCTCTTCACTGAACGGTACTAGATCCTCTCTCTCCCTGCTCCATGAGCTTTATCATACCTCCTCTTAAAGCTATGTATGGTACCTGCCTCCACTACATCGCTCGCCAGATTGTTCCACTTCTTGACCACTCTAAAACTGAAGAACTGCTTCCTAACATTCCTGTGGCTCATCTGAGTCTTCAACTTCCAAGAGTGACCCCTTGTTTGTGTGTCCCCTCTCTGGAACATCTTACCTCTGTCCACCTTGTCTATTCCACGCAGTATTTTGTATGTCGTCATCATGCCTCTCCTATCCCTCCTGTCCTCCAGTGTCGTCAGGCCGATTTCCCTCAACCTTTCTTCATAGGACATTCCCATTAGTTCTGGAATTAACCTTGTCGCAAACCTTTTCACTTTCTCTAATTTCTTAACGTGCTTGAGTGCGGGTTCCAAACTGGTGCTTCGTACTCCAGTATGGCCCTAACGTACACGGTGTACAGTGTCCTGAAAGGTTCCTTACTTAGGTATCGGAATGCTAATCTCAGGTTTGCCAGGCGCCCATATGCTGCAGCAGTTATCTGGTTGATGTGTGCTTCCGGAGACGTGTTCGGTGTTATAATCACGCCAAGATCTTTCTCCTTGAGCGAGGTTTGCAGTCGTTGGCCACCTAACCTATACTCCGTCTGCGGTCTTCTTTGCCCTTCTCTAATCTTCATGACTTTTCATTTGACAGGGTTGAATCCGAGAAGCAAGTTGCTGGACCAAGTGTCCAGCCTGTCCAGGTCTCTTTGAAGGTCTGCCTGATCCTCATCTGATTTAATTCTCCTCATTAACTTCACATCATCTGCGAACAGGGACACCTCAGAGTCTATCCCTTCCATCATGTCATTCACGTATACCAAAAATAGGACTGATCCTACGACCGACCCCTGTGGGATCCCGCTCGTCACAGGTGCCCACTGTGATACCTCATCAAACACCATGACTCGTTGTTGCCTCCCTGTCAGGTATTCTCTGATCCATTGAAGTGCCCTTCCCGTTATACGCGCCTGATCCTCTAGTTTCTGCACTAATCTCTTGTGAGGAAACGTGTCGAAGGCCTTCTTGCAGTCCAAGAAGATGCAATCAACCCACCCCTCTCTCTCGTCTCTTACTTCTGTTACTTTATCATAAAACTCCAGTAGGTTTGTGACACAGGATTTGCCTTCCATGAAATCCTGCTGGTTGCCATTTATACTTCTGTTCCGTTCCAGGTGCTCTACCACTCTCCTCCCGATAATCTTCTCCATGACTTTGCATACTATACACGTCAGGGACACTGGTCTGTAGTTTAGCGCCTCTTTTCTGTCTCCTTTTTTAAAAATGGGAAGATTGTGGTAAATGGGACACACAGTATTTCTGCTTCCTCTCTAAGGACCCACGGGGAGATGTTGTCCGGTCACACTGCCTTTGAGGTATCAAGGTCACTCAACAGCTTCGTCACTTCCTCCTCAGTTGTGTGTGTGTCATCCAGCACTTGTTGGTGTATTCCCTGTTGGTGTTTCCCTCTGTCCTGTCTTCCCAGAGTCCTTCCTGTCTCCACAGTGAATACTTCCTTAAATCTCTTGTTGAGCTCCTCACATACCTCTTGATCGTTTCGTTTGAGCTCCCCACGTTCTTTCCTCAGCCTGATCACCTGGTCTTTGACTGTTGTCTTTCTCCTAATGTGGCTATACAGCAGTTTCGGGTCAGACTTGACTTTTGATGTTATGTCGCTGGGCCTCCCTCCTTATCTGTGCATACTGGTTTCTGGCTCTTCGACTGATCTCCTTATTTTCCTGGGTCCTTTGCCTTTTGTACCTCTTCCATTCTCTAATGCACTTAGTTTTTGCCTCCCTACACCTTTGGGTAAACCAAGAACTCACTTTGGTCTTCCCACTGATTCTGTTGCCCTTGGGAACAAACCTTTCCTCTGCCTCCTTACATTTTGTTGTTACTTATTCCATCATTTCGTTCACTGACTTTCCTACCAGCTCTCTGTCCCACTGAACCTCCCGCAGGAAGTTCTTCATACCTGTGTAGTCCCCTCGTTTGTAGTTGGGCTTTTCCCACTCGACTCCTACTACCCTCTCCACTTGCAGCTCTACTATGTAATCAAAACTCAGAACCACGTGATCGCTAGCTCCAAGGGGCCTCTCATATGTGATGTGCTCAATGTCTGAACTGCTCAGGGTGAACACAAGGTCCAGTCTTGCTGGTTCATCCTCCCCTCTCTCTCTCGTAGTGTCCCTGACGTGTTGATGGATGAGGGTTTCCAGTACCACATCCATCATCTTGGCTCTCCATGAGACTCCAGGTTTTCCCAGTCAATCTCCCTGTGGTTGAAATCCCCCATAACCAGTAGCTTTGCTCTGCACGATTGAGCCCTTCGTGCCACCTCAGCCAGTGTGTCCGCCATCGCTCTGTTGTTCTCCTCATATTCCTTTCTTGGCCTCCTGCAGTTCTGTTATACATCATAGCAATGACTACGTTATGTTCCCTAGACTGAACTGTAGCTACTATGTAGTCCCTTTCTCCAACCTCGCCCACACCTTCCGTTTCCTCAAAACTCCGACGGTTCTTTATGAGTAGTGCAACCCCTCATCCCCCTCTGCTCCTTCTGTCATTCCTCAGGAGCTGATATCCCGGTGGGAAGACTGCATCTGATATTGTCTCAGCAAGTTTCGTTTCTGTGACCGCTATGATGTCTGGGGACTTCTCATTTATTCTTCCATGCCACTTCTCGTATTTACTTGATTATCCATCTGCGTTCGTGTACCACACCTTCAACTTCTTATCTATCACGGTGGTCCTGGGAAAATATTGGGGATAGGGGAGCAGGAGCCCTGGAGGGGGCCTGTGGAGGTGTGCAGTGTGGGTGAGGTTTGTGATGGGGGGGTGAGGGGAGAGCCCATGGGGAGTTCCTGTAGGGGTGGGGTTTGTGATGTGTGTGTGTGTGTGCGTGTGTGTGTGTGTGTGTGTGTGTGTGTGTGTGTGTATGTGTGTGTGTGTGTGTGTGTGTGTGTGTGTGTGTGTGTGTGTGTGTGTGTGAGTGAGTGTGTGTGTGTGTGTGTGCGTGTGTGTGTGTGTGTGTGTGTGTGTGTGTGTGTGTGTGTGTGTGTGTGTGTGTGTGTGTGTGTGTGTGCGTGTGTATGTGTGTGTGTGTGTGTGTGTAATCACCTAGTTGTACTCACCTAGTTGTACTCACCTAGTTGCACTCACCTAGTTGTGGTTGCAGGGGTCGATTTATAGCTCTTGGCCACGCCTTTTCACTGGCTGCTACTGGGTCACTCTCCTGCACTATGCGCTTTATCATACCTCTGCTTAAAGCTGTGAGTGGATTCTGCCTCCATTACATCGCTTCCCAAACTATTCCACTCCCTGACTACCCTGTGACTGAACAAATACTTCCTAACATCCCTGTGATTCGTCTGAGTCTTCAACTTCGAACTGTGTCCCCTTGTTGATTTGTCTCATCTCTGAAACATTCTGTCTCTGTCCACCTTGTCAATTCCTCTCAGTATTTTATATGTCATTATCATGTCCCCCTATCTCTCCTGTCCTCCAGTCTCGTCAAGTCGATTTTCCCTAGCCTCTCTTCGTAGGACATACCCCTTAGCTCCGGGACTAGTCTTGTTACAAACATTTGCACTTTCTCTAGTTTCCTCACATGCTTGCCTAGGTGAGGGTTCCAATCTGGCGCTGCATACTCCAATATAGGCCTAACGTACACGGTGTACAGGGTCCTGAACGACTCCTTATTTAGATGTCGGAATGCTGTTTTTAGGTTTGCTAGGCGCCCATATGCTGCAGCAGTTATTTGGTTGATGTGTGCCTCAGGAGATGTGCCTGGTGTTATACTCACCCCAAGATCCTTTTCCATGATTGAGGTTTGTAGGCTTCGGCCCCCTAAATTGTACTCCGTCTATGATCTTCCTTGCCCTTCCTCAATCTTCATGCCTTTGCACCTGGTGGGGTTTAACTCCAGGAGCCATTTTCTGGCCCAGGCCTGCAGCCTGCCTAGATTTCCCCGTAGTTCTGCCTGGTCCACGTCCGATTGAATTTTCTCGTCATCTTCTCATCATCCGCTAACAGGGACACTTCCGAGTCTAATCCCTCACTCATGTCGTTCTCAAATATCAGAAACAGCACCGGTCCTAGGACTGATCCCTGTGGCATCCCGCTCGTTATAGGCGCCCACTCTGACACCTCGCCACATACCATGACTCGCTGTAGTCTTCCCGACAGATATTCCCTGATCCATTGTAGTACCTTCCCTGTTATCCTTGCCTGGTCCTCCTGGTTTTGTACTAATCTCTTGTGTGGAACTGTGTCAAACGCCTTCTTACAGTCCAAGAAAATTCAATCTTCCAACCCCTCTCTCTCTTGTCTGACTGCCATCACCCTATCATAGAACTCCAGTAGGTTTGTGATGAAGGATTACCCATCCCTGAAACCGTGCTGGCTGTCGTTGATAAGCTCATTCCTTTCTATGTGCTCCACAACTTTTTTCCTGATAATTTTTTCTATGACCTTGCAAACTATAGACGTCATTGACACTGGCCTGTAGTTTAATGCTTCACGTCTGTCTCCTTTTTGCTGTCTTCCATACTTCCGGTAGTCGCCCTGTTTCGATAGATGGGTTGAAGATTGCTGAAATGTGTGTGTGAATGAGTGCGTGTGTGTGTGTGTGTGTGTGTGTGTGTGTGTGTGTGTGTGTGTGTGTGTGTGTGTGTGTGTGTGTGTGTGTGTGTGTGTGTGTGTGTGTGTGCGTGTGTGTGTGTGTGCGTGTGCGTATGTGTGTATTTGTGCATATGAATGTATGTGCATTTTTATGTGGAAAGCAGAAAATACAGTCTTACAGCACAGCAAATAAACCTCATGCAACAAAACGTACTTTAGCATCACTGGAGTTGCTAGAGAACGCAGATAGATTGAATCGGATCCCTTATTCCAGGCGGGTTATGGGTTGAGGAAGATGGTGACAGGTTCTCTATCCTGCCAGATGAAAAGATCTACACCTGTGTTCACCCATGACGGCGCCTTAAGACGCTCTTGACGTACACTGAGACACTGATTTTCATCCAAACTTTTCTCGTCTTCCTAAACTTACAATCATTCATCCATGCAAAAAATAACTCACCCAGTCATACAATCAAGCCCCCAAATAATCATACATGCAGTCAAACACCGTGATATACATCACGCAGACATCCAAACTCGAATTCAGAAACAGAGACACAAAATCAAACACCTAGATTAACACTACCTCCACCTCTTCCTGCCTATATATAGCTGTCCTGGTCCACCTCTGTTAGTGTGACTTTGTCAATGGTCCAAGTCGGACCGAAACGTCGTTGTAAGCTTCTCTCTTTTATGTGCGGGTTATTTGTGTATCGTTCCAGTCACGGTATTGTGCCTTTTTGTTATTTATTTACCTAGATTAACACTACCACATTCAGACACTTAGACATGTCATTACACTGCTCAGCAAATATTCGAACACTCACACATTCACTCAGAAAAGCAAACTAGTAATCACATTCCCAAATATATAGTCACGTTTTAGACAAATAATCACGCACAAAAGCATGCAATCACACATCCAAACACGCAATCACAGTCACAGAAATGCGGTTGTACTTCCAAGCATACTTTCAGACACCCAGATATGAAACAAGAAATATCGACATGTCCTGAGATATCAAGTCATAAATTCACACTACCAGACAAGATTCACAGGAATATTTTCATGCGTGGATGCCCTAGTGGACAGTGTTACAAGGGCCTTACTCAAGTTTTTTTTTGCTTGAGATACAAAGATAAATGGTCCTCTGATCGGCTTCAGTATTTCAGGACACTTGTATATTCTCCTCCTCAGCATAAGACGAAGAAGAAGGGTGGTATTGTTAATGGAGTCTCCTGGTGATATTTTAGTCACTTTTATTGTTTTACATTAATGCATTAGTTTGCCTTCATGCTTGTAAGGGGCTCTTGATCCAATAAATTGAACTTATCCTTCCCTTGTTTGGATTCAATCTAAATGCAGGCGCTGTTTGACCCAAATTGTTTCACCACTTTTTCCTTATGAAAGTCCACATGTATTAACAAAATTAACCGTTAGAGGCTTATTCATTTTATGAAATATATGGAAAAGCATGTAGCTTTAGGGGTGTAGGAGCAAATTTTGTTGAATTCTGTGCGTTAAGTGGAGAATGCCACTTCTGGTCGGCGTTCAACTTTCATTGCTGATGTGATGTCCCCAGAGACCCCTTGATGTTAAGCTGTGTATGTTATAATAGGCGAGATGTATGAATAAAATTTATTTCTGTGAAATAACTGGAGAATATCTCTCCTGATCAGAAATATATCACCATGTTTGACTAGACTGCTTTATCCTGGGTAAACCCGTCATAATGTTGGTTGACATGCACATGTAATGTTGGTTGACATGCACATGTAATGTTGGTTGACATGCACATGTAATGTTGGTTGACATGCACATGTAATGTTGGTTGACATGCACATGTAATGTTGGTTGACATGCACATGTAATGTTGGTTGACATGCACATGTAATGTTGGTTGACATGCACATGTAATGTTGGTTGACATGCACATGTAATGTTGGTTGACATGCACATGTAATGTTGGTTGACATGCACATGTAATGTTGGTTGACATGCACATGTAATGTTGGTTGACATGCACATGTAATGTTGGTTGACATGCACATGTAATGTTGGTTGACATGCACATGTAATGTTGGTTGACATGCACATGTAATGTTGGTTGACATGCACATGTAATGTTGGTTGACATGCACATGTAATGTTGGTTGACATGCACATGTAATGTTGGTTGACATGCACATGTAATGTTCGTTGACATGCACATGTAATGTTGTTCGTTGACATGCACATGTAATGTTGGTTGACATGCACATGTAATGTTGGTTGACATGCACATGTAATGTTGGTTGACATGCACATGTAATGTTGGTTGACATGCACATGTAATGTTGGTTGACATGCACATGTAATGTTCGTTGACATGCACATGTAATGTTGGTTGACATGCACATGTAATGTTCGTTGACATGCACATGTAATGTTGGTTGACATGCACATGTAATGTTGGTTGACATGCACATGTAATGTTGGTTGACATGCACATGTAATGTTGGTTGACATGCACATGTAATGTTGGTTGACATGCACATGTAATGTTCGTTGACATGCACATGTAATGTTCGTTGACATGCACATGTAATGTTGGTTGACATGCACATGTAATGTTCGTTGACATGCACATGTAATGTTGGTTGACATGCACATGTAATGTTCGTTGACATGCACATGTAATCTGTGTCAACAACATGAACTTTGTAAATAAAGATTCGTTGTGCATCCAGATGTCTAATAAAAATTAATTACTTAAGTGTTTCTCAGCTCAAGGTTTGCATTAGTCTAAGTCTGTGTCAGTCCAGAATTGGTTTAAGATTGTGTATGTGTATGTGTTATGTAGTGGTACTTGTGTATGTGTTATATAGTGTTACTTGTGCATGGGTTATATAGTGGTACTTGTGTATGTGTTATGTAGTGGTACTTGTGTATGTGTTATATAGTGTTACTTGTGCATGGGTTATATAGTGGTACTTGTGTATGTGTTATGTAGTGGTACTTGTGTATGTGTTATGTAGTGGTACTTGTGTATGTGTTATATAGTGTTACTTGTGCATGGGTTATATAGTGGTACTTGTGTATGTGTTATGTAGTGGTACTTGTGTATGTGTTATATAGTGGTACTTGTGTATGTGTTATATAGTGGTACTTGTGTATGTGTTATGTAGTGGTACTTGTGTATGTGTTATATAGTGGTACTTGTGTATGTGTTATATAGTGGTACTTGTGTATGTGTTATGTAGTGGTACTTGTGTATGTGTTATGTAGTGGTACTTGTGTATGTGTTATATAGTGTTACTTGTGCATGGGTTATATAGTGGTACTTGTGTATGTGTTATATAGTGGTACTTGTGTATGTGTTATATAGTGGTACTTGTGTATGTGTTATATAGTGGTACTTGTGTATGTGTTATATAGTGGTGCTTGTGTATGTGTTATATAGTGGTACTTGTGTATGTGTTATATAGTGGTACTTGTGTATGTGTTATATAGTGGTACTTGTGCATGGGTTATATAGTGGTACTTGTGCTTGTGTTGTGTATTGGTGCTTGTGTATGTGTTATATAGTGGTACTTGTGCATGTGTTGTGTAGTGATGCTTTTGCATGTGTTATGTAGTGGTGCTTGTGTATGTGTTATATAGTGGTACTTGTGTATGTGTTATATAGTGGTACTTGTGCATGTGTTATATAGTGGTACTTGTGCTTGTGTTGTGTATTGGTGCTTGTATATGTGTTATATAGTGGTACTTGTGCATGTGTTGTTTAGTGATGCTTTTGCATGTGTTATGTAGTGGTGCTTGTGTATGTGTTATATAGTGGTGCTTGTGTATGTGTTGTGTAGTGGTGCTTTTGCATGTGTTATGTAGTGGTGCTTGTGTATGTGTTATATAGTGGTGCTTGTGTATTTGTTATGTAGTGGTGCTTTTGCATGTGTTATGTAGTGGTGCTTGTGTATGTGTTATATAGTAGTGCTTGTGTATGTGTTATGTAGTGGTGCTTTTGCATATGTTATGTAGTGGTGCTTGTGTATGTGTTATATAGTGGTGTTTGTGCATGTGTTATGTAGTGGTGCTTGTGAATGTGTTATGTAATGGTGCTTGTATACGTGTTACATAGTGGTGCTTGTGTATGGGCTATGCAGTGGTGCTTGTGTATGTGCTATATAGTAGTGCTTGTGCTGTGTATGTGTTATGTAGTGGTGCTTGTGTTGTGTATGTGTTATGTAGTGGTGCTTGTGTTGTGTATGTGTTATGTAGTGGTGCTTGTGCATGTGTTATGTAGTGGTGCTTGTGTTGTGTATGTGTTATGTAGCGGTGCTTGTGTTGTGTATGTGTTATGTAGTGGTGCTTGTGTATGTGTTATGTAGTGGTGCTTGTGCATGTGTTATGTAGTGGTGCTTGTGAATGTGTTATGTAGTGGTGCTTGTGTATGTGCTATGTAGTGGTGCTTGTGTTGTGTATGTGTTATGTAGTGGTGCTTGTGTATGTGCTATGTAGTGGTGCTTGTGTATGTGCTATGTAGTGGTGCTTGTGTTGTGTATGTGTTATGTAGTGGTGCTTGTGTTGTGTATGTGTTATGTAGTGGTGCTTGTGTTGTGTATGTGTTATGTAGTGGTGCTTGTGTTGTGTATGTGTTATGTAGTGGTGCTTGTGTTGTGTATGTGTTATGTAGTGGTGCTTGTGTATGTGTTATGTAGTGGTGCTTGTGTATGTGCTTTGTAGTGGTGCTTGTGCATGTGTTATGTAGTGGTGCTTGTGTTGTGTATGTGTTATGTAGTAGTGCTTGTGTATGTGTTACGTAGTGGTGCTTGTGTTGTGTATGTGTTATGTAGTAGTGCTTGTGTATGTGTTATGTAGTGGTGCTTGTGTTGTGTATGTGTTCTGTAGTAGTCTTGTGTGTGTGTTATGTAGTGGTGCTTGTGTATGTGCTATGTAGTGGTGCTTGTGTATGTGCTATGTAGTGGTGCTTGTGTATGTGCTATGTAGTGGTGCTTGTGTTGTGTATGTGTTATGTAGTGGTGCTTGTGTTGTGTATGTGTTATGTAGTGGTGCTTGTGTTGTGTATGTGTTATGTAGTGGTGCTTGTGTATGTGTTATGTAGTGGTGCTTGTTTATGTGCTTTGTAGTGGTGCTTGTGTTGTGAATGTGTTATGTAGTGGTGCTTGTGTTGTGTATGTGTTATGTAGTGGTGCTTGTGTTGTGTATGTGTTATGTAGTGGTGCTTGTGTTGTGTATGTGTTATGTAGTGGTGCTTGTGTATGTGTTATGTAGTGGTGCTTGTGTATGTGCTTTGTAGTGGTGCTTGTGCATGTGTTATGTAGTGGTGCTTGTGTTGTGTATGTGTTATGTAGTAGTGCTTGTGTATGTGTTATGTAGTGGTGCTTGTGTTGTGTATGTGTTATGTAGTAGTGCTTGTGTATGTGTTGTGTAGTGGTGCTTGTGTTGTGTATGTGTTATGTAGTAGTGCTTGTGTGTGTTATGTAGTGGTGCTTGCGTTGTATATGTGTTATGTAGAGGTGCTTGTGTGTGTGTTATGTAGTGGTGCTTGTGTGTGTGTTATGTAGTGGTGCTTGTGTTGTGTATGTGTTATGTAGTAGTGCTTATGTGTGTGTTATGTAGTGGTGCTTGTGTTGTGTGTGTGTTATGTAGTGGTGCTTGTGTTGTGTGTGTGTTATGTAGTGGTGCTTGTGTATGTGTTATGTAGTTATGCTTGTGTTTGTGCTTTGTAGTGGTGCTTGTGCATGTGTTATGTAGTGGTGCTTGTGTTGTGTAATGTGTTATGTAGTAGTGCTTGTGTATGTGTTATGTAGTGGTGCTTGTGTTGTGTATGTGTTATGTAGTGGTGCTTGTGTATGTATTATGTAGTGGTGCTTGTGTTGTGTATGTGTTATGTAGTAGTGCTTGTGTATGTGTTATGTAGTGGTGCTTGTGTATGTGTTATGTAGTGGTGCTTGTGTATGTGTTATGTAGTGGTGCTTGTGTATGTATTATGTAGTGGTGCTTGTGTTGTGTATGTGTTATGTAGTAGTGCTTGTGTATGTGTTATGTAGTGGTGCTTGTGTTGTGTATGTGTTATGTAGTAGTGCTTGTGTATGTGTTATATATCGGTGCTCGTGTATGTATTGTGTAAAGGTGTTGTGTAAATATTGCGCAGTGGTGCTTGTGCAGTGTTGTTTGTGTATGTGTTGTGCAGTTGAGCTTGTGTATAGTGTAGTGTTGTTTATACAAGTTGTATGTGTGCACATGAAAGTATTTCCATCGTGCAATGATGTCTGTGTAGTGGCGCTTGTGTATGTGTAATGTTTTACTATGGTGTACAGTGCTTTACATATATACAATCAAGAATTTAATTGTGATCGTCTCTGACATACATGGAACAGAATCATAATAAAACATATTACTTTCACCTGAACCTAAATTAAAATGTTCTGGTATTTCCGTTCACAACTCCGGTATTTTTCCTTATGTATATATATATATAAATATATAAATATATATATATATATATAAAATATATATATATATATATATAAAATATATATATATATATATAAATATATATATATATAAGTCGTGCCGAATATGTAAATCTGGTCAATTAGCAAGAACTCATTTAAAATTAAGTCCTTTCAAAAAATTTCTCTTATACGTTTAAAGATATATTTTTTCATTAATGTTGATGAAAAAATTTATAATTTTGCACCAAAAGAATCTTAGAAAACTTACCTAACCTTATTATAACAAGAACAATTTATTTTAGCCTAATCCAACTAAATATATTTTAAATACGTTTATAATAATTTAGTACTAAACAAACACAATCAAATATATTTTTTTGTTAAATTCAGAATGATTTTGGCGAAATTTTTGCATACACAAATTTTCACTTGTCCTATATGGCAAGATGAGCGTTGTTATTTAAGCCAAGATCGCAAGTTCTGCCTATTCGGCACGACATATATATATAAATACACACACACATCAATAACAACACTGCGAATTGCCGAGGATTCGAACCCCTGTTGTTTTAATCCGACTCATGGTGAGCGAAAATTCCACGACGCTCTAACCCAGGGGACCATACAATCCTTCAAAAATCACGCACCCAGCAGAGCTAGGTGTTGTAATACACCAAACGGGGAGGAGGACGAAATTAGCTCTGAAGCACCCACACCATTAGCAAGCATTGAAATTTTGGTCAAAGTTGCACTCTACAGGCATTGTTCCTTATATACATCTTAGATTCAGTGGCAAATACGAAGTTGATTGGTTGAGGTTTAGCCTACAGCATCTGCGACTGAAATTTTGGAATATGTCTGTTTTATGTACTGTATCTATGTACTTTGCAGTATTCATAAACATTAACTAACTTTCTCTCTTTTCAGATACTCTACCTATATACTTTACCGCTGAGATGGCTACAATGTTAAGGAACTGCTGGCGATGTGAATGTGATTATCAATATAGTAGCTATGGACTGCTCTGAACTATGGCAGAAATCAATTGGAGATAGAAAGATTGTTCCTATCCTCAGGCAGAAAACTATTGAGGAAAAATTGAGAAAATTGTACAGTAGAGGAATAAAACTTAATAAGAACAAAATTTACTCCAAAAAAGTTAGATTTCAGGAATCAAGGCTCAAAGTTCCTATGTCTGAGCTGCTAGTTGTTACTTTCTCCAGCCAGTCAGTTTCACTGATTTCCCTGTTCTGAATGACAAGGTGGCAGAGGATCTGTCCTGGGGCCAGAAATACGTACTTGTATAGGATTTGCAAAGGAGGGATCACAGGTGAGGTTTATGATGATTTGGCTGCTCGTGAACCAGGGCCACCGTGTGTCTCAAGGTAGAATGCTTTATGGAGTAGGATCCTTAGTAGAAGTCTTGTAGGATTTGGTGGTCCTGTAGGTTAGAACGTCATGTGATTTTCGGTTAAAATGAGTTGGCCAAAGCGGCATGGGTTCAAGTCCTTGACTTGTCGCAGAGTTGTTATTGACTAAATTCCACTCGTTCCTGGTTGCTATAATATATATACTGCTTGTAGAGGCTAGTTCATCAAACGGGGAGTAGAATGAAATTAGCTCTGAGGCACCCACACCACGGTATGTCCTCGGATCACGTTAAAACACCTAGCTCTGCTGGGTGCGTTATTCTTGTAGCATTTGGTGGTCCTGTGGGTTAGAGGTCATGTGATTTCCGCTCACCATGAGGCAGGCCAAAATGACATGGGTTCGAGTCTTCGGCTAGTCGCATTGTTGTTATTTATATATATATATATATATATATATATATATATATATATATATATATATATATATATATATATATATATATATATATATATATATATATTTATAAATATATATATATTTATAAACATATATATATTTATAGATATATATATATTTATAAATATATATATATATATATATATATATATATATATATATATATATATATATATACATATATATATATATATATATATGTTTTTTTTATTTATTTATTTATTCATTAACACATCAGCCGTCTCCCACCAAGGCAGGGTGCCCTGAAAAACAAAAACTTTCATCATCATTCACTCCATCACTGTCTTACGAGAGGCGTGCTTACACTACAATTATAAAACTGTAGACACTGCTCTTCCCATCTCCAGGACTTCATCAGGGCCCTCGGGTCCCTGGTGGTGCCGATGAGTCTGAAACCCAATTCTTTAATATTGTTTATTATGTCATATTAGATGTATTGTAATAAATAAATAAGCCTAAGAGTTATATTAGTGTCATACTGAAGGACTATCTTGTTCTATCTCCAAATAAACTCTGCTACCACCACAATTCCTAACAAATGTAATGACATACTATTTTAAATATGATTGGGCGGCTGGGAATTCGCGAATGCTTGAAGCCTGCGAAAGTGGAAAACGCGAATGTTGAGGGAGACCTGTATATGCATCGGCGATATTGCCCGCTTTGAGCCCTATTTTCGTCCAATTCCATTTTTCCAGTGAACCAAACTCAGCTATTTCACTAGAACGCCATTTGTTCTATCAACTGAGTACAGCCTCTCCTCACTTAGTGACGTATTCATTTACCAATGCCTCAGACTTACGATGGACTCTCTGGCCAGTATTCATACCTAGATAATGAATATTAAAGCTGATTTCCTCTATTCTGTATATTTCAATATACAGTACCCTACTGTATAAATATTTAAAAATATACCAGAAATGTTATAAATAGTGCAAAGATGATTAACATAAACTCAATACCATTATGGTGTGCTCCTCACTTAGCGATATATTCGTTTACCGACGTGGTCTTATGAATGGAACTCCAACGTTAAGAACATAAGAACATACGAAAGAAGGAACACTGCAACAGGCCTACTGACCCATGCAGAGCAGGTCCATGTCCCCCCCCTGGATTAGACCAATTACATCCCCCCCCCGGATTAGTCCAATGATCCACCCAGTCTGGTCCTCCACTCAAGGATGGAGCACTGTACCAGACCCAGCAGCACAAGCTAGTCAGGTCCTACTCACACCCACCCACACCCACTCATGTATTTATCTAACCTATTTTTAAAACTACACAACGTTGTAGCCTGAATAACTGTATTCGGGAGTTTGTTCCACTCATCCACAACTCTATTACCAAACCAGTGCTTTCCTATATCCTTCTTGAATCTGAATTTTTCCAACTTGAAACCATTGTTGCGAGTCCTGACTTGGCTGGAAATTTTCAGCACGCTATTTACATCCCCTTTATTTATTCCTGTTTTCCATTTATACACCTCGATCATATCCCCCCTAATTCTACGTCTTTCGAGAGAGTGCAGATTTAGGGCCCTCAGTCTATCCTCATAGGGAAGATTTCAGATACATGGGATCATCTTTGTCATCCTCCTCTGTACGTTTTCCAGAGCATTTATATCCATTCTGTAATACGGTGACCAGAACTGAGCAGCATAGTCCAAATGAGGCCTAACCAAGGATATATAGAATTGAAGAACAACCTGAGGACTTCTATTATTTATACTTCTAGATATGAAGATAAGAATTCTGCTAGATTTATTGCGAACACTAATGCGCTGTTGTCTAGGTTTTAGATTACTGCTAACCAGAACTCCTAAATCCTTTTCGCAATCAGTAGTATTAAGATCTACATTATTTAGTTAATATGTGGCATGGTTATTTAACTGTCCAACATTTAGAACTTTGCATTTGTCAATATTAAACTGCATCTGCCACTTCTCCGACCATTGCATCAGTCTATTCAAATCATCCTGGAGTGCTCTAGTGTCCTCATTAGAATGAATTGGACGGCCTATTTTGATGTCATCAGCAAATTTGCTTATGTCGCTATTTATTCCCTCATCTATGTCGTTTATGTAAATTGTGAACAATAATGGGCCCAACACTGACCCCTGAGGAACACCGCTTTTGACGTGCCCCCATTCTGATTTCTCCCCATTTATGCAAACTCTCTGCTGTCTATTTGTCAGCCAGGAAAAAAAATTCTCCTCCTATTCCGTGTGCCTTAAGTTTCCTCAATAGCCTCTGGTGTGGAACTCTATCGAAAGCCTTACTGAAATCCATATACACAATATCATATTCATTACCATGATCTACCTCCTCAAACACCGTAGTGAAAAAAGTTAGTAAATTCGCAAGGCGGGAACACCCCTTCGTAAAACCGTGTTGAGATTCATTAATCAATCTGTGCCTGTCAAGATGGCTACGAATTGCTTCAGCAATTACTGATTCCATAAATTTTCCCACTATGGAGGTAAGGCTTATTGGTCTATAGTTAGAAGCCAAGAACCTGTCACCTGCCTTGTAAATAGGTATTACATTTGCCATTTTCCACTTATCAGGCACTATGCCAGTTTGTAGTGATATGTTAAAAAGATTAACCAAAGGTATGCTAAGTTCCTCTTTACATTCCTTAAACACCCTTGCAAACAGTTCATCAGGGTCTGGGGATTTGTTAGGTTTTAGTTTCTCTATTTGTCTGAGGACCATGTCACTAGTTACCACAATCGTACATAGTTTATCATCCTGTTCTACATAATCTATTATTTCAGGAATATCGCTAGTATTTTCCTGGGTGAAAACTGAGAGGAAGTAGGTATTTAGAATTTCACACATATCCTTATCACTGTCAGTGATGTGACCAGAGTTACTCTTAAGCGGGCCAATCTTGTCCCTAATCTTACTTCTGTATACCTGAAAGAACCCTTTTGGGTTAGTCTTTGAATCCCTTGCGACCTTAGCCTCATAATCCCGTTTTGCTTTTCTTATTCCTTTCTTTATTTCTCTCTTTAATTTAATATATTGATTTCTTAACTGCCCATCCTCTCTTTTAATACGCCTATATATGCCTCTCTTTTGACCAGTGAGATGTTTTAATGTATTGTTCATCCATTTGGGATCATTTTTGTTAGATCTAATTTCCCTACTCGGAACAAAAGTTGTCTGGGCAGCCAGAACTATGCTCTGAAAAACGTCATATTGGCAACCAAGATCAACTACCTGACCCATAGTCAGGACACCCCAATTTAGCCCACCCAGGTAATTTTTCAGTCCCATGAAGTCGCCCAAGCGAAAATCTGGGACAGAGATTTGATTGCAGTTATCTGGGTAATTCCATGATATATTGAAACTAAGTGATCTGTAATCACTTTCCCCAAGCTCATCATTAACCTCAAGATTATTAATTAGTGATTCTTTGTTGGCAAGAACCAAGTCAAGCAGATTGTTTCCTCTAGTTGGTTCTGTCACAAGCTGTTCTAAAAAGCAATCCTGAACTGTATCAAGAAAGTCACTAGACTCAAGATTTCCTGTCATATTGTTCCAATCAATTTGTCTAAAGTTAAAATCTTCCATTATCACAACATTTTCGTATCTAGATGCCTTATGAATTTCGCCCCATAACAGCTTACTGCCCTCCCTATCAAGGTTTGGGGACCTATAAATCACACCCAAAATTAATTTGTCACTACCCTCGAGAAACTGTAGAAAACAGATTCTGTGTTCGATGTTTCTAATCTTATATCATGTCTAAGACAACAATTTAAATTTTCTCTGACCACCACCCTTTCTGTTGACCCTATCATTGTGGAATAGTTTATAACCCTGTATGTTGCATTGAGAAGGCATTTCTCTATAATTCAGGTTGAACCAGGTCACTGTTATACCAATAATATCTATATTACCTACACTTGCAAGTAATCTTAGCTCATCTATCTTATTTCTTAGACTCCTACTATTTGTATAGTAAACCTTAAGGGAGCTAGTCACTCGTTGCCCTCTACTATCTATCTTTGTTGATCAATTGATTTGCCATTACTAGCAACTTTATTTTGAATAGTCTTTTAAACATATCCCTGAGGTATCCCGGTAATAACTGCTGTTTTTAACCCTAATGCTGCAGCCTGATTGTTTCCCACAAACACCCATACCTCTATAATCTATCAGTTTAAATTCCTAGACAAGTCATCAATTACCCTCTCAATTGAATTGGCTAATGCAACCACTCCATCCTCAGAGAGATGAACCCCATCCCTTGCATACATATCATGTTTGCCAAAAAATAGGTCCCAGTTATCAATGAATGGGATTGCAAGTTCCTTGCAGCACCTGTCTAGCCAGCAGTTTATACCAATTGCCCTAGACATCCATTCATTGCCCACTCCCTTTCTAGGCAAGATGCTACATATAACTGGTATCCCTCCCTTAGACCTAACTACTTCTATGGCTGACCTGTACTTATCCAGCAGCTCCTGTCTCCTGCCCTTCCCAATGTCATTACCCCCAGCACTAAGACAGATAATGGGCTTGTTCCCATTACCTGCCATAATATTATCCAACCTGCCGACTACGTCACCATCACCAGCTCCAGGAAGACACTCTCTCTGTCTGACCTTTCTGTCTCTGTTACAAAATGCACTGTCCATATATCTTACCTGAGAATCGCCTACTATTAAAATATTCTTACCTTGATTAGCAGGGGAATCAGTGGTACCTTCAACCTCACTAACCACTGAAGTACACTCGTCTTGGAGAACAGAGAATCGATTTCCTATATCTTCACATCATCTCTATTAACTCTCCTCATCTTCCTTCTTCCTGAGCTGTGAACCACTTGCCACTTAAAGCGGCTGCCACTATCACTGTTGGTGACCATTCCTTCCTTAACAGCTAAATCCTTCTCACACTCGCTCCCAAACTCATCTATGCGAAGCTTCAGCTTCCTATTTTCCTCCTGAAGAAGTAGAATCTCCTTCAACACTTGAACCTGAGATTCTAAAACACTACAACAAGCCATGGTGCTTGGTAACAACCCACGCTAACTCCCAAGAGCTTAGGCAGGGATGACCGCAGGTGACCACTGAGAGGCTGTACAAGAAATCGCCCATTTTCTGATTTCAAGTACTGAATAAAGTGGTCAGTCTTCTTGCCTTTGCTCCAGATTCTCCTCCACCACGATGCTGTGAACACTAACTCCAAGGCTGAGGGACTGATTACCTCATCTTTTGTATATAGTTCTACTGTCTTCTAATTATGTCCTAGAATCTGTATTGATAAAGCCACTAAATAGCGAAACGTCTACAATAAAGATATCCAGATGTTGCACATGTGTCTAAATTTTCAATCTTCCAGACACTGATGGGGCGTGTGGATTCCTGAAGATGCGTGAAAGTTTGCTATAGACTCAAATCTTCTAAAACATTTTACGAAAACGTCCAACTGTTACAGAAATGAACATTTTTATTTGCTTCGATTGCCTGGGGCCAGACAATTGATGGTGAACCTTCAACCCAACTGGCAAGTTACACATCATCTGGAAATGTGCAAAGTATGCTGAAAGGATAATAAGTACAACCAAAAGTTCTATGTCCTTGATGTTTGCTGTATATGCTGCTGATCAAATTCTAGATCTGTATATATGTTGTTTACAAGGGAGAAAAGCTTGAAAACTCAGATAATGGGTGGACCAATAAGTGCACTGTACAACTGCACAAACTATGGATAGTTCGATTCAGATGTATTTGTTGACTGGTGTGAGAATAATTTGGTCCTGTCATACAATGTCTGCTGTTGACACTAAAGTACTTGTAGGAGATAACCTAGCTACTCACAAATACAAAACTGTGAAACCCTGTGCAAGCAGAATATCTGGATGGTTTTTCTTCCCGCCAACTCAATGCACTTCCTGCAGCCCTTGGATGTCTCTTTGTACGGCCCTCTAAACGTGATTGAAGAGAGACGAATTGAATGACTGGAAGGAAGGTGAAGGAAAACATATCAGAAGTTTCAAAAAAGAGTCACAGAGTAAGTCAACTATGCTCTTGTTCTGAAGTCCTAAAATAACATACCACTATGTTGGTGAAGTCATGAAGTTGAAACTTGTGGGAACTTTACGACTGCTTATCACATAAATACAGAGATCCCTAAGACCATAGACACTTCTCAAACCCTGACATTTAAAGCCCCAAAAGTTCCTGACCTGTATAACACTGATGAATACAATATAGTTAGGAAGCTGAAAGTGAAGGACACATAGAAAAAATTATTTTTCATGTAAATGTTTTAAGGGCCTTGTTATCGAGTAGAGCAAGTGAGGAGAGACGTGGTTATTATGTTTATATTATTAGCAATGATGTATTACCACTGGAATTATTTTTTATTAAAAGTGAATATAAATGTTGTGGTGCCAGTAGTAGTAGTTATTTTTTATAGTGTTGTATATGAACGACTACAGTCGTACCACCTAAAACACCATGGTCTCAAATGCCCCACACCAGGGAGAATTCAAAATTATTTTTTTGGATTACTCTAGCAATATAACTGTGAAGCTTCACACACTGAGTGTCCGTGGCTCGATCCCCAGCAAGGGTGGAAACACTGGGCTTGTTTCCTTGCAAGCCAGTAGGCACCTGGGTGTTAGTTGACTGGTGTGGGTCGCATCCTGGGGTACAAGATTGAAGACCCCAGTGGAAATCAGAAAGACAGTCCCTTGATGATGCACGTGACTTTCTTGGGTTATCCTGGGTGGCTAACCCTCCGGGGTTAAAAATCTGAATAAAATCTTATCTTAAGCCTAAGAAGGCAGAATTTGCACAAGAAATACTTAGGAGCCTGGTCTGGGACGGGACCACAGGGGCAGTGACTTTCAAAAGTGACTCCAAGTATTCAGTGATGTACAAAGACTATATGTATTGTATTTTTTGCCACTCCTTAACCCTTAAATTGTCCAAACGTAGATCAATGTTCGCTCGCGTAGCACTCCGAATGTTGATTTACATTTTTTTAAATGCTTTGAAATGGAGAAAATCAAGGTCGGAGCATTATGCACGGAAATGTAGATCTACGTTTGGACAGTTTAAGGGTTAAAGGAGCCCATGATTGTAGTTTTTTCTTATTCTGTTGGTTTTAACTACTACCAATAATTGCCATAAACTATATTGATTTGCCATTTCAATACCACCACAGTAATCAAATTAATGAGTTAAAACTACAAGATAGCATAAAATACCAACAACTGCAAAATAAGCCACGTGCAGTGAACAGCTGAAGAAGCCATTTGTGGCAAAACATTTCCTCAATAAAATATATCAATCGAAATAATATACTGCATGCCTGCTGTCTCCATACCTGCAGGTCAATCAAAGTTAAAGAATGAAAAGGCTCGATAGTGATTCAAACAATACACAAATAATCCACATGTATGAGACAAACTTATGCCAACATTTTGGTCCAACTTGGACCATTAACTAGTCACTAATAATAATAATATCTTCATTTACTACACGTACAAGGTATACAGGCCTAGATTACATCAATGACATGCTACTATATAGAAAGCCGCTTGTTATGCACTGCATTTCAGGTAAATTAGGTCAGGATTGTCCCAGGATGCGACCCACACCAGTCGACTAACACCCAGGTACCCATTTTAGTGATGGGTGAACACAGACAACCCGTGAAAAGAAAAACATCCAATGTTTCCACTCCTTCACCAGGAACTGAACCCAGATCCTCACCGTGTGTAGCTAGAGCTTTTGCTACCAGGCCACAGGGTGCTGTGGTCCAAGTCAGAGCAAAATGTCATCACAAATTTCAGTCTCCTATGTGCAGGTTATATGTGAATCAAAACTATTTGCAACAAGGGTGTGAAATAAGGCACATGTAGCATTAGGATATTTAATGAGGAGATATTTCACACACAGGAGCTTTGGCCAATGGACTGAAAAAGGAAGGTGACTGATTACTATTACAGTATTATTACATATATGGGAGAGTGCTAAACCCATTGGGGTCGTACAGTGCCTGGGAAAATGGGAGTCATTCAGGTTCAATTCAAGGAAGGTAAGCACATGTTCGATTTCTCAAAAGGATAACACAGTTGATCCCATATATCATACAATATTGAATCAAGACAGAACTGGAGTATACCTGGAGAGTTCCAGGGGTCAATGCCCCCCTGGCCCAGTCTGTGACCAGAGCCTGATCAACCAGGCTGTTACTGCTAGCTGCACGCAGTCCAATGTACGAACCACAGCCCGGCTGGTCAGGTACTGATTTTAGGTGCCTCACAGATAAGTTTGACAAATTTAGGTTTCGATAGGATATATACAGGAAGTGATCGTTTGGCAACAGAGTTGTGGACGAGTCAAGCAACGTGCCAAAGCTCATCACAAGAAGCAAAAACTTTGAGTAGCTTTAAAAATAAGCTGGACAGACACATAAACGGGTGGGTGTGAGATGGACCTGCCTAGCATTGGCCAGTAGGCCTGCTGCAGTACGCCTTTCTTTTATATTCTAGAATATTGACGTGTGTAACATGCCTACTGTACAAATAACGTGTGTCAGGCCTCTGCTACCCTCACATAGCTGACCAGCACACAAGCTTGGTCTGACTGTCAGTACTGTCTGGTGATACACCACCTGTCAGCGTCACTACACCAGTGTGATTCATTCTTCACACAGGAAGGCCAAACAGCAGGTGTATTATGTTACAAATAGAACCGTTGATGGTGACCTCACGGGAGCATCCAGTGACAAGTGCACCGTACACAACCATCAGTTATCTCCTCTACAACTCCTCTACCTACTAAACACAGTCATGGTGACCTTAATAATGGTACCGTCGCAGTGTTGGAGACCTGGGTCAGCCGGTACACGTGTCAGTGTGGGAAGAAATGGATTATATCAAGTATGTCAGTATTTTGTTTACATTTTCTGGTCATCAGCTGGACTTTGTCAACAATGTTAGAGGGGCACTAGTGCCTCTTATACCCTTTATCTCACCCCCTGCTGCTACCCCTAGCAGGCACCACCTGCTGCCCAGGCCTACTGCCTGCCACGGGGGTCCCCCCCACGCAGAAATACCTTGTAATAGGCCCCATGAGGGCCCAAGACTTCTACACAGAGCTCGTCCATCTTGCTACCAGTGACTGGGAATGCTGGGAGTCTCTGCTGCTGCTGCTCTTAATACACTACTTCTGCTACACCACTACCTGCTGCTCCTGCCTCACACATATACTTCTTTATGTAAACTCCCTCTCTATGTCATGTTCATCTCGGGAGAATGATACCATCATTATTATTAAGAATGCTTGTAGAGGAGGAGAGTGGTCACTCCCGGCCAGGCCAGCACACTGCTTCTCACAGCACACTTCTCTATCCTCGCCTGCTAATCACAACTCACCGTCAAAACCACAGTGATAATAACTATAAATATTCCCTTCAACAGCATGAAATAATTATTAGATTGACTCACTATGATCTGAAAAGAGTAAGTAGGTACTTGTGTATGAGTCACTATACACCTGCTGTCCCTGTTCACCTAACAGTAAGTAGGTACTTGTGTATGAGTTTCTAATGCATTAACAAGTTATCATATGGAAACTGATATTTAAATTACTTTAGGAAAAAATGCAGCCTACTGTGTAGACGAAACGTTTCGCCTACACAGCAAGCGAAGCGTACCGTTATTCAATTGTAATAGCCATGTGGGCCTACGGTCTATTAATACGCATAGTCTGGTGGACCAGGAAGGTTACAAATTAAAGTTTAGTAACTCTGCAAATACCAAAGAAAAATTTAAAGTCAAGTTTATCCCGTGGGTTATTTATCCCCCACGGGAGCAACAACGCGCGGGTTAGGCCAGCGGTTTCACTACTAATAAAGAGAACCGGATTAAGGTTTTGTAGGCCCCTGGGCTACAGGAACTGTGAGACCTTCAGTAATATTTTACCTAGGAAAAAAATAATTACAACATTCAATACTCATATTCGTGATGTAATAACATATTAAAATTGTAAATAGGCAGCAGTAGCCTAACTGAACGCTTTGTCACTTAATCTCGGGAGGTCCTCCAGCTGGCGGAGCTCCTGAGCTGCAGCCCCTTCAAGCCCTTGTCCTAATCCGGGCCCTTGTGATACCTGAAGTGGGTTTAGGGGGTCAACGCCCCCGCGGCCCGGTCTTTGACTACAAAGTGCTCTTGGAAGAGCTCTTTTCTTCAGTGGTGAGAGCAGCTCTCTCCACAAAGTACCACACACATTCATTTAAACTTTTTAGTGTTTGAATTGAGGAAGTAGTTTTCGTAGGTAATACGTCTATATTCGATGTATAGGGCCTGGGAATCATCTTTACACAAGTTTAATAAACCTCTGTTCCGATTGGCAGCCTGGGTGAGAGATTCAATTTCGCGAGAAAGAGATTCAATCCTTCTGTCATTCTGCGATGCTACTCGACTCGGTAGCATTAGTTCATATTCTCTCTCCTTAGCAAGCGAGCGCTGGAGGTGAAACTGCTTCGTTGCTGTCATCATAAAATAATCGAAAGCGTCGGCTTGTTCTTTCCATTTCCGATCCAGTTCTTCCCATTTTATTTGCTCATCTTGTAGCTCTCGTATCTTCATATCAATATCCTCATTTAATATACGATATTCCTCTAGTCGACGGAATTTAACTTCTAACTCGTACTCAAGGGACTCGACCTGGTCTTGCAAGTATTCTTTGCGACGGCCTTCTGTATTATGCTCAACCAAAAGCTCCTCGTGAGCTTTTCTGTCCTTCTCCCGTTGCTCACTAAGGTCATTATAGCCCTGGAGAGCCTCTTCATACTCATTCTTGAGCGACTGAGCCTCCCGTTTTCCTCTTTCAGCTATGACCATGGCAAATTCATGATCATGTTTAAGATTAACATGATAATCGCGGAGGGACTCTATATCACTGTGTTTTTTCTTTAATTCGGCGTCTAAAGAACGTATTTTACTCATCAGATTTTCCTCCTGGAATAGTTCTTTTTCACGTTCTTCTATTAAATTTCCTCTTCGAAGCCGCTCTTTCTTAAACTCCTTCTTTATTTTTTTCTTGTCCCTTTTCATGTCGTTTCGATCTTGCAGAAGCATCTCGTAGTTCTCCAACTGGTTTTCAAGCTGCTTGGCAAGGCCTTTGTAATGCCTCACCTTCTCGTCACGAGCTCTTGCTGCCCCGAGAGACTCCATCTGGCTTCTTTTCAAGTTTGTCTGAGCAAGTCGATGCTCTTGCTCAAGCCCTGTATGCTTAAGACGGAGAGCGTCCAGTTCACGGTCTCTGGCGTCGACCAGAGCGCGGAGCTTGACACGCTCATCCTCTTCACCCTGGTAGAGCAGAGCTGCCTCGTGAACATTGGCGGTACATGCAGCTGCATTGTGTGCAGCCTCCTGCTTCTGACGTTTAGATTCGTCTAGGAGGAGCTGCAACTCTATTATTTGAGCAATAAGTGCAGCATCCTCATCCCCGTACTCAGCATAGTGGTCACCCTCGGGATGGGCATGTACCTGAACGACCTCACCACCAGAATGCATCGGAAAGCCGTCTGCTGGTGTAGGTAGAGTACTACCTACACCAGGTTTGTCTAGTACTAAGAGGCTCTCATCCTCACCACCTACAACGTGTGGTGGGCCATCCTCCATGTGGTGAAGCTTGCTTGGTGCCACAAAGCTGGGAGCTTCACCAGGAGCCCCGCGACGTCCCTTACCGTGAGAGCGTCCACGTCTGACTGAACGACCCTCAACAGTAAATAAACCCGGAATGAGTATTAATGCAAAGATTTTTATTAGAAATAATTTCATTTTTCTAATAATTATACGATTATTTGTAATACAATAAACACAAACCGCAGTCAGTGGAACTTTATCGAGATGAAAGTTCCATACATGTAAGAATATTTCTCAAGTTACTGAATGTAATCAGTTCACTACCAATCGAGAATACTTTAAATCACTGAAGAAAATTTTCATTGTATATAAACAGAGAGCCATACACATCTCGGTACTCACGATGAATGACCAGGCTCAGCGGTGCTTGAAGACATTGTATTAATGAATTCCTGTGAAATGCAACATTATCAAATGCACAATCTATTGACTGGAGTTTTGAGGTTCTCTGATCGCGGGTTCAAACCCCACCCGTGGTATCGTTTACAGTCAACTGGAATCACCCACACCCATCATAACGGAAGACTACACTAACGTCCTACTGCACGCAGAACCACGTGTAACATTCCCAGGTACTGCAAGTACTGTGTTGGTGGTGATGGCGACAGTAGCAGTGACAGTGACAGTAGTAGTGACAGTGACGACAGTAGCAGTGGCGGTAACAGTGACAGTAGTAGTGATAGAACCTCCACTTTAATACAAGGACGGAGAATAGAACCTCCATTACTAGGGAAATGAATGATTCACATGGGTTTAGCGCTTCATTGTTAATTAATATTACGAATTACAATTTATTATTATTATTATTATTATTATTATTATTATTAGTAGTAGTAGTAGTAGTAGTACTGTTATTAATTATTTTATTATTATTATTATAATTATAATTATTAATTATTATTATTATTATTATTATTATTATAAATGAGTGGCCAACACACATTTTCTGGCCATGATATTTCACTGATTTTAGGTTAAGTGTGTGGTGCTGATCATCGGTTTTGCTTGAGAAATTTGGTATACCATTGAAAAACATAAAAGATGTGAAAAATATATTGATCAGGCGGGGCTAACTTACAAATTATTCTTTAGATCACGCAGATCAACACAGACACACTTGTGTTCATGATGGCAAAGCTTCTGCAAAACCATCTGATATTTTCGTATTCTTTAAGCTTTGTTGAGTAAGCAATTGGAAGAGATGCATTTTGGTTACTAGTGTGCAATAAGACACATTTCGAACTTCAAAACGAGCTGTCTGTAAACAGCCGCCAATCTCATGGTCGATATTCAGGTCTCATTCGAAGAAGAGGTCCAGAGATGTTGTTGTAGCATACAAGTTCTTTATCTTGGCTGAAATAAGGAAGGAGCTCAACCTCTCTTGTCCAATAGGCTGTTATTTTAACACAGTTCTTGTCTTTTAGTCTGGATGCTAAAAGTTCAGGTTCTTGCTTTGAAAGACTGAGGTTACGTATCAGATCATTGAGTTCTTCTTGGGAGAACTGTTGGGCTGTCGAAATGTTTACTGCATATTCACTTCCACTGCTATCACCTGTGTTACATCCTAAACCCTGAGTTTCTTCAACATCTGAAAAGGGAAGGTCAGTATTGTAAACACTGGTATGGGAACATCTTCACTGTGTGGCACAGGTCTCCTTGCTGATTCCAAATCAGGATATTCCCACTTGACTTTCTTGTATTAACTGAAACCTTTCACATTCATCATACAGAAACAACAGTCGTCACGGAGGCTTTACGACTCTCTCAGCACCATAAGCACACCGAAGTTTAAACTTGTCCAGTTGGTGACCCGGCCCGGGTCTTGTCCAGTTGGTGACCCGACACTGGCCCCCTGGGTTGGGGGCGAGTATTTGCTGTGGACGTTTCACCAACAAGTGGCTTCCTTAGTCCAGTACAGAGACAAGTGGTGGAAGTTGAGAAGGAATTTGAGGTAATCGGTCCCTTATCCTGGAGCCGATGTATTTAATCCATCAATCTTGAGATTCAGATTAATTATTACCTGGAGTCTACCTGGAGGGTATTCTGGGGGTCAACGCCCCCGCGGCCAGGTCCACGATCAGACCTCCCCGTGGATCAGTACGTGATCAACCAGGTTGTTACTGCTGACCACGCATAGTCCGACATGGGAAACACAGCCCGGCTGATCCGACACCGACTAATTATCTCTCCATATATACAAATACAAATATACACCAGCTGGTATATAGACCCCTGAGGCTCAGTATTTGTATCCTCAATAAACTTGTTTAGCCTATGTTCTCATGCATAATATTCAGATTACTAACCACGATTATTAGTAACCTCGGAAAACCTAAGAAAATTAATCAGTGTAGCTTGTTTATGTATCCCCCTTGTTTATTAGGTGCCCCCTTGCTTATTATGTGTCCCCCTTGTTTATGATGTATCCCCCTTGTTTATTATATATCCCCTTGTTCATTAGGCACCCCTTTGTTCATTATATATCCCCCTTGTTTATTATGTATCCCCTTATTTATTACGTATCCCCCTGTTTATTAGGTATCCATTATGTATCCCCCTTGTTCATTAGCTCTGCTCCTCTAGCATCCAGCCTGTTACTGGGTTTTTGTAATAAGTAGTCAGAATCCTTGTCCAATTATGCATTAGAATTACAGTAAGTTGAACAGTGCTTTAGGATCTCAACTGGCAGGTTACTATTCAAATTTAAAATTAACATGTTTGTTAGCAAAGTTAATGTTCTCTAGGTAGATAACATCAAAGTAAATGAATTTACATAATATAGGATACAAGTTCCTACACTTCTCTCGTACTGCAAAAGATATACAGTATAATAATGCTGAAGGTACATTTTATATCTGTATGGCTCTTAAGTACCGTCTGGTACATTGTCAGCAAGTGTAAATATAATAATATATACGAGTGTGTGTGAATGTATGTATGTGCTGCAAGTAGTCTACTGTCTCAAGACTCGACTCGACTTAAACAGTGACTAAATGTCCTCAAATAATGTATCTTCCTGACCAACCTGGCAATCAAAGCAGCTTGCTTGAACAATACGGCGACCATTCGCCAACAGCAATAATGTCACAAGCAGCAGCACCATGGAGTCAGGAACAAGGAGACAAAATAACGACCCTAACTGGGGACCTTCTACAGATCCTCCACAAAAAGCATAAAACTCCCTTAATACTGAATCTAAGTTCAGCATAACCAAATCCCCGACTACGACGGTGCTCAGATACCAAGCAAATTAGGCCAGAAGCTACAGCTCAGGACCTGGGTTAACAGAGAGTGTCAGTGAGACACACAACCTCAGTAAAACGTCGAAAATCAGTGAGTCTAGGCTATGCTCAGTGAACAAAGTTACACAGAGTTACGAGAAGTATATTTCGTCTCACTACAGAAAACATACTCTACCAAAACAAAGTCTAGATAACGAACACAACCAGAAACAAGAGAGGGAGGTGTTGGTCAGACCAAGCAAAGAAAGAGAACGACCAAGGTAAGGCAGTCTCCCAACTCCCTTTGACTGCTCCTTCCCAGCTACTCCAGAGAAGCTGGCAGGTAAACAAGCGAGGCGGTAATTAACAAGGTAGTTTGCCAATGGTGGCACCTACTCAACACTCAAGAAATGAGAACAGAAGTGTAAATACTACATCCTACCTAACAATGTAACCTAAGTTAAATAATAATATAAAGCTAATATTGAAAATATCAGCAATATAAAATTATATGGAAGGTAATATACATCGAATATTCATTGGGCCCCATTCAGGGGTCGTAATATGCAGGTTATCTGTGTATTTGAGAGGTTGGTCATGAATTACCTCATGCATGGAATGAAACAGTTTTTGTCCCCGCGACTTCCTGGTTTCATGCATGGAAGGTGTGTGCAACAATGCATGACCACCTGACAGCTCCTTCACTACCTTTCTGGATCTCATTTAACAAAGCTAGCCGATTATTATTATTATAATCATGGGGAGCACTAAACCCATAGGATTATACAGCGTATGTGGGGGGGGGGATTGGAAGGCAATCAGGCTCAATTCAGGGAACCGGAGCACAGATCCAATTCCCCTAGATCAAGGGCCCCTCACCAACATCAAGGAACTTCCCTTGAGGGGAACCAAAATGTAACCATTCTTGAACTTGTCACATTGCAAATAAGTTGATGGATCCTCCGCTGGATCAAAGGCTACTTGTCCAGCAGAAAATCTATTTTGTTCCTGGAACACAAAAGTGTAACTAAAGATTTTGAATTAAGAATTCCAGAAGATGTCCTCGGTCCAACTTTATTCAATATTCTAATTAGTGCTTTTTAAAATGCTGTTCCTGGCCAACACAATGATTATATGATTAGTGTTACTGGTAATATAATGATTCACACCAACGGACTCAACAATGTCAGAACATTCTCAGCTATGTAGTAGATTCATGTCTACTGGCCCATATTGGGCAGGTCCTTCTCAATAGTCGTCCTTTCTGGCAGAGATGAACATTTCGTAGGATCCATTTGCATAGTGGGTCTGTGCTCAAATACTGAACCAGGCACATTTATCTAGGACCTGAGGGACATGTGAAAGGACTTCTTGTAACCAGACTTTGTCGCCAACACGAAGACACGCTGAGAATAATTAATTGTGGCAGGATTTTTATACCAGATATGGTGCTAATGTGAAAACTGTGAAAATGATACATATTACCTATATCAGGTCACCAGGTGACTTTGCCTAACCCCTATTTCACTTGTGTCACACAGTAAGCTTGGAAAGACAGAACAAATGCAGAACGAAGTGATGAGGTGTTATCCTGGGATGTTCGTGTACTTTTAAAATGCAAAAAAAAAAAATGAGGAAAGAACTTGATATCCCAAGCAAGAGAGATAGAGTCGCTGAGAGAAATGTACTCGTGGATGTTAATATCATCAGGAAAACCCATCAAAACCCTTGCACTTTGAAGCCCCTCCAAGCTCTCTTCGCCACAAGTAAACACTCCTCCGCTTTTCGACCTTGGAAAATTACCTATTTACAAATCACTGTCCCTCTCACGTTTTCCCAAAGAATCATATTAAAGCACAATCTAAGCATTGTCTTGAAGCCAAGACAACTGTGATTTAGTCACACAGTTGTCTCATTCACATATTTATTAATAGCTCTGTTCACTAACCCGCTGGCGCAGGTAGTAGCGCCTTTGTTGTCAAGCAGAGTGAAGACTCCTGTATAGAAACTGGAGCTTGGCATCAACAGTTGGACTTTAAAGATATTAAGCTAGTCTCTCATATTGGTCCTCAAACGCATGACAGATGTGATGAAATGTCTGAGGTGTGTGTATTACAGCAGAGAGGAGATAGAGGGATGACAGGTGAACTGACACCAGCCAGTTCACCTGTCATCCCTTTATCATGCAAGAGGAGCAATATATCTATGACAAATCCATGAAAATCAGCAGACTGTTAGCTATCACTACTGCCGTGATAGTACCTCTAGAACCCCAATGAAAATAAGTCACTTTGACTTTTTTTGGGGTTATCCTAGGTTCTCTACACTTATGCTGCTGTGTATGATAATCTATGTAACTGTATTTGTGTATACCTGAATCAGCTGGTAATGTAGACACAAGCTGATGTAGACATGACTTAATGTAAACTTTTGCAGAGAAAATTGTCACTCACTACGTCATAATGTGCTGGAATACAAAAAAAATTAATTAATTATGACACTAATTACTCACATGCGTTCAAGAAATGACAATGTAATTTATCCAGAGTGGAATATTACCAACCATTCTGCCAACTAAACTTGTCCAAATTTAGTTATAAATAATGTAATTAATAAACGCAAATAAGCTACATTAAATTATAATAATCTTGGTAGAATTACCAACAATATATTAGGTAAAAGGACACAAGTGTAACTAATGTGACAATTTATTGTGGCAACGTTTCGCTCTCCAGGAGTTTTTGAATTCATGTTGGCATAAAAAAAACTTTTTCCAATTTGTTACCAGATCATTAATTTGTGATTAGTTCATTACCACAGTAACTTCTTAGCTACCAAAATTTTGAGGCCCCGTCCCTGTATATTATGCGCCTCTAATGTTTTCGCTGCCCCCGACAGGAAGCGTTTGAAGTGCATAATAATAAAACTAAACTGGTTTATTCTCTTAAAACAATGGTTTACAATGATAGTGGGCAGTGTAAGTTTCAATATGCCAATTTCTACATAGATCCGTATAGGCCTAATGCATGTGTATTATATATATTTAGCCTAGGACAACCCAATAAATTAAAACTGTGAAAGTAAATATTATCTAGATATATACACCGAGAGAAGTTTGTTCCGTAGTGTATATGTAGTACAGCGTATTTTGTTAAGTGCCTCATGTATAGGTACAGTAATTGCGAAGGTTCACGTAGAGTACTTCAGGTAGACGTCTCAGGCGGCATCGAGAAGTCAACCGATATCAGGGAACCTGAACATTACCAGGTACTCAGTCCGATGCGATCCTTAAACCCAACCATCACAAAGTCAGTCTAAAGAATTAAAATGACACAATACTTTGACTGGAACATTGCAGATGAATGGTTCAGAGAACCGACAAGATGATATAAGCTACTTCTCCGCAGATATCCTGTATTCTGTTCAAGGTTGATGGACTGACCACATCGACTCAAGGCTGAGGGAGTGATTACCTCATTCTCCTCCTGTTCTTCACCATTCTTCTTTGTATGGACTGATAAAGCCACTGAGTGGTGAAACGTTTCCTCAGTAAAGATACCCTAGTGCTGCATATGTGTCTAATTTATCAACTGGAACAATACACAGAACAATGACGACGTTTCGATCTGTGTGTTGATACGGTTGCTGTCAGGGGTGACCATGGAAGGTTCGTGTAGTAACCAAGCTTATATGAAATCCTATATGTCGTCCCAGACGGCATTATAATTTTATAACTCTCTTCTGATTTGGGTCCCTGTGTTCTACACGCTCGTCTTGTTGATTTTTAGTGCCACAAACGTCAATTGTCTTTCGCGTAAACTTAGTTCTCATTGTTATCAAAAGCAGAAAATCCAGAGTTTTATCTTTATCTTCAGCTGTTTGGAACTTACTCTCACATTTGCTAGGAATGCAAGGAAAAGCTTTCAGTTTCTCTTGGTAATACAGCGTAGTATCACCTAGAGAGTAACAAAGCCTACGTGAAAACTGATCTATACCTGATACAAATGAATCGGATATAGATCAGGTCTTACACACCACTGTTTCTGATATATTTATACGCGTAAATTCTAGCGGCTTCAAATCAAGCGGGAGAAAGCTGGTTGGCCCACATGTAAGAGAATGTGTCTGTGTGGTCAGTGTGCACCACATAAAAAAAATCCTGCAGCACTCAGTGTGTAATGAGAAAAAAAAACTCTGACCGTTTTCTTGGATTAAAACGCCGACTTTGAGGTGTGTTTTCGTATAGTATTTATCGTTGTATTCTCGTTTTCATGGTCTCCGGTGATAAAATGGAAAACATATTACAGAAATAGAGACGATTTTGATTACTTTCACGATGAAAACGACCTTGAAATTGAGCTCAAATTAGAAGAATTGTTCGATTTTTTGCCTATGTTCAAGAGTAAGCAAATCACACCACACGTCCAATACACTTCAACTGGGGAGTCTAATATTCTTTCACTAGTGCACTGATATTATTTATACCATTTTTACAATAATGCAGTAATCTGCATAACAGTAAATTTTGTATTTTTTTTGTATGAATAAAAAAATCAAAATAGAAAGCAATAGTAACATAAGAGGGGCCTAGAGACTAATGAACAGAAGATATGTTATTTTAGTGCCAAGAATGTCTACATTGTTTATTCTGGACAATATTTTGAAATTGGCATCTTTTTTTAAGAGAACGTGTAGCATTTTTCCCCATGATCCCATGGTCTCTGATCCCACTGGGACAAATTGATACTGTTGGCTTATGTTCCTGTACTTGCTGATCTTGTACTCCTCCCTGTGGTCAGCAGCTTCTCCCTGTCGCCCCACACTGTGATGGATATAGGTGTCAGCCAGCATCGACACACAGGTATAGTCCCATGCTAAGACCTCGCCATTCTTCTAAGGATAGATGGTGATTCCAGCTGGGTTGCGAGTATTGTTGGCTGCTTGTTATTGGAGCTCTCTCTCGGCTGGGCATCAAGCTGTAGCAAGGGTTCTCTTTATGATGTCGTTGACCTCATTGTGTCTTGCATGCCAGCCCTTGGTTTTAGAACACTTAAGACCATATAGACAATATTGATCTGCTTGTACATCACCGCAAGTGCACGTATATTCCGTGTGAATTGGGGCAGCGAGGCTGAGAGCCACTGCAATACGGAGGGTCATAGGGTCGAGGCGTGTTCCCATTGCCGAAATGGGAACTGTCTGGAGGAAGTCTGCAGAGTGATGTGCACTCACAGGTTGGAGACAGGCAGTCTCCCTGTCTGGTGCTACATCCCTAAGCATGTTGGCAAGCACCTTGTCAGCGATGGGGCCATCCCAGCTTGACTGTTTGTAGGCAAGTACTGCACTAGGTATTGGTTCTGGAGCAGCAAGAGTCTCCCATTCATTGATGACACTGGCATAACTAGGGTCCTGTATTCCTGCTGAGTCACTAACGTTGTACGGAAGAATTTGTCTTATTAACTCGTTTGACGTTATGGAAGAGGATAGAAGAGCTGGTAGGGCAACCTGGGAGGATTTACGTACTCCCAGCCTCCCAAGTGAGGCTTGCAACCACTGTCCATTATTGAGGGAAAGATTCAATACACTCTCTAGCATATATATATATATATATATATATATATATATATATATATATATATATATATATATATATATATATATATATATATATATATATATATATATATGCTATATTTTAGATAAGTTTACAATAATTTAATAATAAGCATACACAATGAAATATTTTTTTTCGTTAGGTTCAGAATGAATTTTGCAAAATTATCTCATACTCAAATTTTCGATTGTCTTATTCGGCAAGAAGAGCCTTGCTAAGCCAAAATCGTAAATTTTACCTATTCTGCACGACATCTATATATGAATACTGAATAAACGAGTTTATCTGGTTAGGGAAGGCGACAGGCTGGCGCGTGCAGCCGTTCATCAATAATCTCATCACATCTTTCCTTGGAAGTTAGAGAAAGAGAGAGAGAGAGAGAGAGAGAGAGAGAGAGAGAGAGAGAGAGAGAGAGAGAGAGAGAGAGAGAGAGAGAGAGAGGGCGAGGAAGCAAACTACTTCATCTGAAATCGTTTCTTCTAAAGATGACTCGAGTTTGGAATATATTTGTAAAGCATAATATCATCGGTGAATTAAAGTAAGTTGGCCACATGAAATCGCTGACTCACAGGTGATTCGAACTTCATCCTCTTCCCTTTTTGTTTGTCTCATAACAATAAAGTGAATTTAAAGTGAGCTGATGCAGATAACAGCTTATAACTTGTAAATAAATATTAGAACCCTATTCGAAGAATGGTAAAAGCAATAAAGATTTTGATTTATATATAAGAGAGATTAATCCTATTGAAGTGTAAGTCACATCAAAGGTTCATCTCGGTTCTGAACCTCACCATTCCAAGTTAGGTAATTAGAACCTCACTCGTGGGCATCAGTTACACATTAATTCATAAATATAACAGGTCATGAGGGCTATGCCAGGTTATGGTAAGGTATTGAAATATAGTCTCTGATGCCCACTTCAAAATCTTTATTGACGGGAATGTTTTATTTTTTTAGTCTTTTGATTGTAAATGAAGAAGCCATTCGTGGCGGAGCATTTACTCAATAAATGTCTTGAGCTGTGGATAAGAATCCTCGTACATGTATATACTGTCGGAGTTGATATTGTTTTGTAGCGCAGAGAGAAGCAGTGTGTCGGTAGTTGTAAATTTGATGATTTCTTAATTCAGTCAACCAAGCTCTTATACTCTCAACTCTCTGCTATGAAGAGTCAAGACACTGTTATTACTGTGCTGATTCACTCCACTCACTACTCTATTACACTCAACTTTTTTCTTTAACAATCAACACGCTGCTCTTGTTACAGTCAACACACTTATCTTCTACAGTCAACATTAACCTCTCATACAGTCAACTGTCACTTCTAAAAGTGAAAACATTATTCCCATATATTTCCATACATTTATTTTCCATACATTTAACATTAACGCCATTCCTTCTATACCTCTAGATTTCTTAGAAACACCTGATTTTATCCAGTTTAATTTATTCTACCGAAAATCTCCCATCCTCTTTTTATCAGTCTTGCTTCACCGAGAGGTAGGATGATGAAGTTCTTTTCAAACGTAACTTTAAGAATCAATTTCTTCTTATCAACTGTATCTCGTCTATGTACAGGCAAAAATCTCGACATTAGAAAGCCCGTCTTAACCTCTTTAAACAATGAGTCAGCAACAAGTTCTTATCACTCTCTTGTTCCCGGATTTAGTCGCCATCAACATGGTTTACATACGGTGAAAAGATTCTAAGACATTTTCTAAAGGAATTTGAATTAAAACATAATAAGGAAAAGCAGCATTAAGAACTTATTGAGAAAACTCAGATGTGTGTGTGTATGTTTGTGTGTGTGTGTGTGTGTGTGTGTGTGTGTGTGTGTGTGTGTGTGTGTATGAACACACATACTGGAAGCAAGTAAGTAAGTAAGTATGTAAGTAAGTAAGTAAGTTTATTCAGGTATACACAAATACAGTTACATAGAATTATCATACATAATAGAAAGATTTATCGACCATCTTACGTGTTTATGAGACGGAAATAAACAATCATCAGTGCTGTATTAGTGTAAAACTTTTATCAGGTACAGTTTCACTCTGGTATGAGAGGGGAGTGAACCTGCCTGGGCTGTTGCTGACCATCACCATGCTGCTGACGATGGGAAATATGTAAGTGATATGTTTATTTATAAGCCTGCCTCTGTCGTCGTCTTATCAGTCATCTGTAATGACACAGTTTTCAGTGAGTTGTCATGACACAGTTATCAGTCAGCTGTCTTGACAGAGTTATCAGTCAGCTGTCCTGACACAGTTATTAATCAGCTGTTCGGGTACAGATATAAGTCAGCTGTCCTGACATAGTTATCAGGCCTCATTTCAATTGTTGATATATATATATATATATATATATATATATATATATATATATATATATATATATATATATATATATATATATATATATATATATATATAGTATATATATATATATATATATATTTATATATATATATATATATATATATATATATATATATATATATATATATATATATATATATATATATGAGTGTGTGTGTGTGTGTGTGTGTGTGTGTGTGTGTGTGTGTGTGTGTGTGTGTGGGTGTGTGTGTGTGTCTCTGTGTGTGTGTGTGTGTGTGTGTGTGTGTGTGTGTGTTTATGTGTACGTGTGTGTGTGTGTATGTAAATATACACATACATACATACATTTAAAGTTGCCTTTTCGATGTCGTGCCATCCTTATGAATTATTTTTAGTAAATTTTAATACGTTTAATAGTTACTACTTAACGAGTTTTACTGCTAGCGAGTTTTAATTCCCATCTAGAAATTCATTTTGCATCATTATTATTCAATCATATTGACCTAAATCTTGAAAGAGATATGATTGTAGGATAATGCCAAGCCAAGTTACATCTTGATGATTCAGTACAATTATCCGGGACTGTCCTTAATTGTGTTCAGACCATAAACACTGGTATATCTTGTGTTCCAACCCTAAACACTGGTATATCTTGTGTTCCAACCCTAAACACTGGTGTATCTTGTGTTCCAACCCTAAACACTGGTGTATCTTGTGTTCCAACCCTAAACACTGGTGTATCTTGTGTTCGAATCCGAACCACTGGTGTATCTTGTGTTTCAGCCTTAAACACTGGTGTATCTTGTGTTCAAACCCTAACCACTGGTGTACCTTGTGTTCCAACCCTAAACACTGGTGTATCTTGTGTTCAAACTCTAAACACTGGTGTACCTTGTGCTCCAACCCTAAACACTGGCGTATCTTGTGTTCGAACCCCTAACCACTGGTGTATCTTGTGTTCAAACCCTAACCACTGGTGTATCTTGTGTTCGAACCCTAAACACTGGTGTATCTTGTGTTCGAACCCTAAACACTGGTGTATCTTGTGTTCAAACCCTAAACACTGGTGTATCTTGTGTTCGAACCCTAAACACTGGTGTATCTTGTGTTCGAACCCTAAACACTGGTGTATCTTGTGTTCACACCTTAAACACTGGTGTATCTTGTGTTCAAACCCTAAACACTGGTGTATCTTGTGTTCCAACCCTAACGACTGGTGTATCTTGTATTCGAACCCTAAACACTGGTGTATCTTGTGTTCAAACCCTAAACACTGGTGTATCTTGTGTTCAAACCCTAAACACTGGTGTATCTTGTGTTTAAACCCTAAACACTGGTGTATCTTGTGTTCCAACCCTAAACACTGGTGTATCTTGTGTTCAAACCCTAAACACTGGTGTATTTTAACTGTAAGTATTTTTGTAATAATTTTGGGTTGTATGGGCCCTATTCTGCCAATATTTTACTAATTTTATTAAATATGAATTAAAAAAATCAAAATCAAAATATATTTTTCTAACAGGATTGTAGAGAATTTTAATTAGAATATATGTGATAAAAGAATTTTGAAAAAAAGAAAACAGAAAACTTTAGGTTTTGTGGCATTTTATGTCTAATGAGAGAAAATTCTTCAAATTTTTTGGAACTTTCTCAGCAACATTTTCATTTGCTTCCTCACATATTTTCGTTTAATTCTCGAGAACGCCTTATTTGATAGGCTTCAAATTTTCAGACCATGCGTAACGTGGGTCTGTTTGCATGCGTGGATGCCCTATGCATAATGCTCAATAAATCATTCACAAATATTGTTTGTGTGACAGGTGGAGACAGGCGTCTCTGATCGGCTTAAAAATTTTCAATACTCGTGTACAGTACATGGTTGAAAGTTTGTAAATTTAATGGAGTATATTGATGCCATTTTTGTCTCTTTTGATCTCGAAATGGTATAGTATTATATCACACTATTGCATTATTTTTCCTTAATATTGGCGGTATGTTCTTCATCCAAGGAAGTTGATCTATCTTTCCTTTGTTTTGATTGAATTTGTGTACCTTCTATTCCATGGGCACTATATAACCCCTACCTCGTTTAAGCTTTCTGATTAATATATAATAATCGGGAATAGCATCAATGTTAAGTGGTTGACTTATGGTAAGAAATGGCTGGATCATTTAGTGTTGGCAGAAATTTTGCTGCTTTCAGTACAATAACTGGGAAAATCAACTAATTAATCATCTATGGCCATAATTTTTTAAGGGGAAAACCGGTAATCCAGCGGAAGGTCTCAGTCAGATGACCAAAAGCTCCAGCGGCGGGTCATCATATGACCAAGACCCGCGTCAGGAAACACTTATCCTGTTTCCTGACCAACTTCACCTAACCTGAAAAAATCATCTTCAAACTTTTAGGGTTGTTGCGTTTTCTTCAACATAAATAAGTAATTCAAGTTAGATTAAGTTAGCATGTGCCAATTTCATAAATCCAGTTTTATTAATCCAAATTTATTAAGCCAATTTTATTATCCAATCGCTAATTACGTGATAAAGTAACATCTGAGAGGCTTCAAGCTTCACGTCCTTCTATAAATAACAAAAAGGCACAATACCGTGACTGGAACGATACACAAATAACCCGCACATAAAAGAGAGAAGCTTACGACGACGTTTCGGTCCGACTTGGACCATTGACAAAGTCACACTAACAGAGGTGGAGCAGGACGGCTATATATAGGCAGGAAGAGGTGGAGGTAGTAGTAGTAGTAGTAGTAGTAGTAGTAGTAGTAGTAGTAGTAGTAGTAGTAGTAGTAGCAGTAGTAGTAGTAGTACAAGAATTGTGTATAATACCGACAAGATGAAATTAAGACACATGCACAACACCCGGGCATCCCCATCGTAGACGTTTCGCCATCCAGCCAGCCACTGGATGGCGAAACGTCCACAACAAAGACAACCAGACGCCGCACATGTGTCTAATTTCATCAGTAGATGTAGTAGAAGAAGAAGAGGTAGTAGTAGTGGTAGTGGTAGAAGTGGGAAATAAGGAAGACGAGCCAGTCAAAAACAAATTAAGGGGAGCACTGCAAGAGAGCTAGAAACCCACAGAGGGAGAGCAAGCGCACCGAGGTGCGTGAAAGGGGAAGTGGTGAAATAAAATAAATGAAGAAGGAACAGAAACACGAGACAGGAGAGAGAAAGACAACCCAGAGGAGAAAAGGAAAGAGGAAAGGGGAAGAGGAAGAAGAAAAAGAAAGTAAAAATGAGGATTCAGGTTAAGTCACGGGTGTTCTGAAGTTTGGAGCATTTTACAATGTAGTGGGAGAGGAAGGCATGTACAGAGAAGAAGCCAGGGCTAAGGTTCATACAAGGAAAGTTGTGTATTAGAGAGGATTCAACTAAACGGTGACTGTTCGAGTTGGAAGTAGGGAAGACAGTTTTAGCAGAAGACCAGTCAATAGGATGGCTATGATCTCTGACGTGACAGAAAAGAGCATTGTTAGTGTCGGCAAGCCTAACACTGTTTTTGACTGGCTCGTCATCCTTATTTTCCACTTCTACCACTTCCACTACTACTACCTCTTCTTCTTCTACTACTACTACAACTACTGATGAAATTAAGACACATGTGCGGCGTCTGGTTGTCTTTGTTGTGGACGTTTCGCCATCCAGTGGCTGGCTGGATGGCGAAACGTCTACGATGGGGATGCCCGGGTGTTGTGCATGTGTCTTAATTTCATCTTGTCGGTATTATACACAATACTTGTACTACTACTACTACTACTACTACTACTACTACTACTACCTCCACCTCTTCCTGCCTATATATAGCCGTCCTGCTCCACCTCTGTTAGTGTGACTTTGTCAATGGTCCAAGCATGACCGAAACGTCGTCGTAAGCTTCTCTCTTTTATGTGCGGGATATTTGTATATTCACGTCCTTCTGTATTTTGGGATATTCGTCACTTTGGTCCTCTGAATGATTCGAAATTTGGGTTATAGTTTTTATATGATGACTTGTAAATGCTTCTTCTGAATCCTATTAGATCTTCAGTTCTGACATTTATCTGCAATTTCAACTTACGCCGCACTCTGCACTATTCAGTCGCCTTCCTTGAAGCACTGGGGACTTCAACTGAGTTTTTAACTTCCAATTGTGACCCCTTGTTTCTGTGTCCCATGGCTGGAACATCCTGTCTTTATCCACATTGTCAGTTCCTCGCAGTATTTTGTATATCGTTATTATGTCTTCCCTAACCCTCCAGTCCTCTAGTGTCTTCAGGCCGATTTCCCTTGACCATTCTTCGTAGGGCATTCCCATTAGCACTGGTACTAATCATGTTGCAAACTTCTGCAGTTTCTCTAATTTTTTGACTTGTTGACCAAGTTTGGGTTCCAAATTGGTGCTGCATACTCCAGTATGGGCCTGACGTACACGCTGCACAGTCGTGAACGATTCCGTACTGAGGTAATGGAACGCTATTCTCAGGTTTGCCAGGCGCCCATATGCTGCAACAGTTATTTGGTTGATGTGCGCCTCGGGAGATGTGCTCGGTATTATATTTACCCCAAGATCCTTTTCCTTGGGTGAGATTTGCAGTATTTGGCCACCTAGCCTGTACTCTGTCTGTGGTTTTCTTTGCCCTTCCCCTATCTTTATAACTTTGCATTTGGCGGGGTTAAATTCGAGGAGCCAGTTGCTGGACCTGGCTTGTAGCCTGCCCAGGTCTCTTTGAAGTCATGCCTGATCCTTATCTGATATAATTCTGTTCATTAACTTCACATCATCTGCAAACAGGGACACTTCCGAGTCTATCCCTTCCGTCATATTGTTCACATATATCAAAAACAGCACCGGTCCTACGACTGACCCCTGTGGAACGCCGCTCGTCACAGACGCCCACTCTGACACCTCGTCACGTACCATGACTCCTTGTTGCCTCCTTGTCAGGTATTCAAGGATCCATTGCAGTGCTCTTCCTGTTATGCGTACCTGGGCCTCTAGTGTGTACATACCTAGTTGTACTCACCTAGTTGTGGTTGCAGGGATCGATTCACAGCTCCTGGCCCCGCCTCTTCACTGGCCGCTACTATGTCACTTTTCCTGCTCAATGAGGCTTATCATACCTCTGCTTAAAGCTATGTATGGTTCCTGCCTGCATTACATCGCTTCCCAAACTATTCCACTTCCTGACTACTTTGTGGCTGAAGAAATACTTCCTAACATCCCTGTGATTCATCTGTGTCTTCAGCTTCAAACTGTGTCCCCTTGTTACTGTGTCCCATCTCTGGAACATTCTGTCTTTGTCCACCTTGTCAACTCTGTGTGTGTGTACTCACCTAGTTGAGGTTACGGGGGTCGAGTCCGAGCTCCTGGCCCCCGCCTCTTCACTGATCGCTACTAGGTCACTCTCCCTGAGCCGTGAGCTTTATCATACCTCTGCTTAAAGCTATGTATGGATCCTGCCTCCACTACATCGCTTCCCAAACTATTCCACTTACTGACTACTCTGTGGCTGAAGAAATACTTCCTAACATCCCTGTGATTCATCTGTGTCTTCAGCTTCCAACTGTGTCCCCTTGTTACTGTGTCCAATCTCTGGAACATCCTGTCTTTGTCCACCTTGTCAATTCCTCTCAGTATTTTGTATGTCGTTATCATGTCCCCCCTATCTCTCCTGTCCTCCAGTGTCGTCAGGTTGATTTCCCTTAACCTCTCCTCGTAGGACATACCTCTTAGCTCTGGGACTAGTCTTGTTGCAAACCTTTGCACTTTCTCTAGTTTCTTCACGTGCTTGGCTAGGTGTGGGTTCCAAACTGGTGCCGCATACTCCAATATGGGCCTAACGTACACGGTGTACAGGCTCCTGAATGATTCCTTATTAAGATGTCGGAATGCTGTTCTGAGGTTTGCTAGGCGCCCATATGCTGCAGCAGTTATTTGGTTGATGTGCGCTTCAGGAGATGTGCCTGGTGTTATACTCACCCCAAGATCTTTTTCCTTGAGTGAGGTTTGTAGTCTCTGACCCCCTAGACTGTACTCCGTCTGCGGCCTTCTTTGCCCTTCCCCAATCTTCATGACTTTGCACTTGGTGGGATTGAACTCCAGGAGCCAATTGCTGGACCAGGTCTGCAGCCTGTCCAGATCCCTTTGTAGTTCTGTCTGGTCTTCGATCGAGTGAATTCTTCTCATCAACTTCACGTCATCTGCAAACAGGGACACCTCAGAGTCTATTCCTTCCGTCATGTCGTTCACAAATACCAGAAACAGCACTGGTCCTAGGACTGACCCCTGCGGGACCCCGCTGGTCACAGGTGCCCACTCTGACACCTCGCCACGTACCATGACTCGCTGCTGTCTTCCTGACAAGTATTCCCTGATCCATTGTAGTGTCTTCC
>NC_091318.1:33606388-33623888 GCF_038502225.1 Cherax quadricarinatus | reverse complement strand
TGTCTCACGTCTGTCCATCATTATTCATTTTAAAGCAAATAGTTATATATACTTTTCATGTGTGTGTATGTACTCGCCTATTTGTGGTTGCAGGGGTCGAGCCATAACTACTGGCCCCGCAAAAGATTTATGCCAACAGCATTTGGTGTTCCAGGAGGTCACCCATCCAAGTACTAAACAAACCCAACGTTGCTTAACTTGGCTGTGTACTCACCTAGTTGTGGTTGCAGGGGTTGATTCACAGCTCCTGGCCCTGCCTCTTCACTGGCCGCTACTAGATCACTCTTCCTGCTCCATGAGGCTTATCATACCCCTTTTTAAAGCTATATATGGATCCAGCCTCCAGTACATGACTTCCCAGGCTATTCCACTTCCTGACAACTCTGTGACTGAAGAAATACTTCCTAACATCCCTGTGGTTCATCTGAGTCTCCAACTTCCAACTGTGACCCCTTGTTGTTGTGTCCCATCTCTTGAACTTCCCGTCTCCGTCCACCTTGTTGATTAATCTCAGTATTTTATATGTCGTTATCATATCCCCCTATCTCTCCTGTCTTCCAGTGTTGTCAGGTCGATTTCCCTTAACCTCTCCTCGTAGGACATGCCCCTTTGCTCTGGGACTAGTCTTGTTGCAAACCTTTGCACTTTCTCTAGCTTGTTTACATGCTTGGTTTAGGTGTGGATTCCAAACTGGTGCCGCATACTCCAATATAGGCCTAACGTACACGGTGTACAGGATCCTGAACTATTCCTTATTGAGATGTAGGAATGCTGTTCTTAGGTTTGCTAGGCACCCATATGCTGCAGCAGTTATTTGGTTGATGTGCTTCTCAGATGTTTCCTGGTGTTATACTCACCTCAAGATCTTTTTCCTTGAGTGGCTTCCTAGAGTGTACTCTGTCTGCAGTCTTCTTTGCCCTTCCACAATCTTTATGACTTTACACTTGGTGGGATTGAACTCCGTGAGCCAGTTGCTGGACCAGGTCTGCGGCCTGTCTAGATCCATTTGTATTTCTGCCTGGTACTCGTTCGATTGAATTCTTCTCATCAACTTCACATCATCTGCAAACAGGGACACTTCGGAGTCTATTCCTTCCTTCATGTCGTTCACAAATACCGGAAACAGCACCGGTCCTAGGACTGACCTCTGTGAAACCCTGCTCATCACAGGCGCCCACTCTGACACCTCACCACGTACCATGACTCGCTGTTGTCTTTCTGAAAGGTATTCCTTGATCCATTGCAGTGCCTTCCCTGTTATCCCTGAATGGTCCTCCAGCTTTTGCACTATCTCTTGTGTGGAGCTATATCAAACGCCTTCTTACAGTCCAAGAAATCGCAATCTACCCATCCCTCTCTCTCTTCTTGTCTTACTGCTGTCACCCTGTCAAAGAACTCCAGTAGGTTTGTGACACAGGATTACCCGTCCCTGAAACCGTGCTAGCTGTCGTTGATAAGCTCATTTCTTTCTAGGTGCTCCACCACTCTTCTCCTGATAATCTTTTTCATGACTTTGCATACTATATATGTCAGTGACACTGGTCTGTAATTTAATGCTTCGTGTCTGTCTCCTTTTCTAAAAATGGGGATTACATTTTCTGTTTTCCATACCTCAGGTAGTAGTCCTATTTCGATAGACGTGTTGAAGGTTGTTGTTAGTGACATACATAGCGCCTCTGCTTCACTTCTCAGGTCCCACAGAGAGATGTTATCTGGTCCCATCGCCTTTGAGTTATATAGCTCGCTTAGTTGCCTCTTCACTTCTTTCTCGTTTGCATGTATTGTGTCCATCAGTTGATGGTGTACCCCACCTCTCTGTCTTTCTGGAGTCCCTTCTGTCTCCTCTGTGAACACTTCTATGAATCTCATGTTGAGCTCCTCACATACTTCGTGTGATCTCTCCTCCTTCCTTCTTCATCCTGATCACCTGGTCTTTGATTGTTGTTTTTCACCTGATGTGGCTGTACAACAGCCTTGGGTCAGATTTTGATTTTGCTGCTATGTCATTTTCTTACCTGTGCATATTCATTTCTGGATCTTGGACTGCTCTCATTATTCTCTTTGGTCGTTTGCCTTCTATACTTCTTCCATTCTCTAGCACACTTGGTTTTGGCCTCTCTACACCTTTGGGTGAACCAAGGGATCATCTTGGCTTTCTCGATGTTTCTGTTACCTTAGGGTACAAACCTCTCCTCAGCTTCCTTGCAAATTGTTGTCATATTGTTGTCACACCACGTGTTTTCAAACCATAGGTAGATTTCGCCAGAGACACCAACCACTCCTTACTATCGCCATCAAGAACAAAATACCTGAGACCGAGACAGAGCCACGAGTCTTCAACTGTATCACACTTCCCTGCCAAGGCTAGGAATGTGATAATTTTCACTGGTTGAATAGGTCAACCTTTTTCAGTTCACAAGCACAATGTGTCTGAACAACATTTGTGCTATGTTTCGTTCAAATTTGCCAGCATTTTCAGAAACCTCTATAGGCTTACCTCCCATCACGTGTCCCTGCATTGCTTATGAGTTAAAAGTTCCTTTTGAACCCAGAAGGACATGCTGCTATGGTTGCTGTCGTCTTCTGTTAAGTGGTAAGTCAGAGTGTGCAATGGTGTTTTTGTGGGATTAACTCACTTGGATCTTATTTAGGATGTACCTAGCTGTCATGTGAATTATTCCAGGATGTCCTTTCATGACACCTTGTTGTCAAAATCTTGGATCTAGACACTATGTTATCGGTACTCTATCAGTATCAGAGTCGGAGCACATGGTAATTACGCTGCCTACAACTGTAATCGGCAAAGTGGTACTGGGATATGTATGTCCACTTTATGGTGTTTGTTGCTATTGCTGTTAATGTTTGGTGTTGTTGGTGGTGTTGACTACTGTTTCAAAACGTTGTATCTTTCTTGGAAGATTATTTAGGGTGTCGTCGACTTTTTATTTATCACTGAGATGTCCATAATAAGTATTGTAAGTGTTCCCATACTGCCTACAAGTTCGCTTCAGTTATTTATTTGTATGTATATAAGTGTGTAAATACTTTTTATTGGCTTATTTCATGATTTTTAAGTACAGCACTGTGGTATGTTCTTGATAAGTGATGCTCTTCAGTGTATAGTGTAACGGTGCTTTTGCATGTTTTGTGTAGCAGTACTTGTGTATATATTGAGTATTGGTGTTATGTGTGTTGTGTAGTTGTGTTTGTGGATGCGTTATGCAGTGGTGCCTGTGTAAGAATTGTGTAATGGTTCTTAATGATGTGCTATGTACTGTTGTGTAGTGGTGCTTGTGTATGTGTTGTGTAGTGGTGCTTGTGTATGTGTTGTGTAGTGGTGCTTGAGTATGTGTTGTGTAGTGGTGCTTGTGTATGTGCTGTGTAGTGGTGCTTGAGTATGTGTTGTGTAGTGGTGCTTGTGTATGTGTTGTGTAGTGGTACTTCTGTATGTGCTGCGTCGTAGTGCTTGTGTTTGTGTTGTGTAGTGGTGCTTGTGTATGTGTTGTGTAATGGTGCTTGTGTAAGTGTTGTGTAGTGGTGCTTGTGTATGTGATGTGTAGTGGTGCTTGTGTATGTGTTGTGTAATGGTGCTTGTGTAAGTGTTGTGTAGTGGTGCTTGTGTATGTGTTGTGTAGTGGTGCTTGTGTATGTGTTGTGTAGTGGTGCTTGTGCATGTGTTGTGTAGTGGTGCTTGTGTATGTGTTTTGTAGTGGTGCTTGTGCATGTGTTGTGTAGTGGTGCTTGTGTATGTGTTTTGTAGTGGTGCTTGTGCATGTGTTGTGTAGTGGTGCTTGTATATGTGTTTTGTAGTGGTGCTTGTGCATGTGTTGTGTAGTGGTGCTTGTGTATGTGTTGCGTCGTGGCTTCTGCAGTTTTGTTTATAGGTTCTATAGCTGTATTTGTTTATGTGTTGTATAGTGGTGTTTGTATACGCGGTGTTTAGTGAGGCTTGTTCAGCTATTGTGTAGTGGTGCTTGTGTATGTGTGTAGTTGATTTGTGTCCGTGTAGTGTTGTTTATGTGTGGTGCAGTGGTTGGGGTTGAGGTGCGGGGGCTGTTGGAGGGAGAGGAAAGGGGATGGGTATTGGGAGGGGAAGGGGGACGGGTAGGGGGATGTGGGAGGTTATGAGTGGAGGTCCTCCTCTGCTGCCTGGGTTTACACTAGTGAACGTAACCATGTGTGCAGGGCCGTCATGTGTCCAGAAGGAGTGGGTGATGGGGCGGGAGGCGCACCATCCGCTCTACAAGCAATTACAAAGATGACATTTGGCGGTTGCAGCTGGAGTTTCAGTATTGTACCAGCTGCTGCTGCAAAAAAAAAAAAAAAAACTTCTATTGCACTAGTAATTGCAGACGCTGCAGCAGTGGAGTCTTCGTCTCTTACAGGATTAGTTGTGTCTGATTCATAGTGTATATATATATATATATATATATATATATATATATATATATATATATATATATATATATATATATATATATATATATATATATATATATATATATATATATATATATATATATATATATATATATATATATATATATATATATATATATATATATATATATATTATTATTTTATTATCACACTGGACGATTCCCAAAAAGGCAGGGTGGCCCGAAAAAGAAAAACTTTCACCATCATTCACTCCATCACTGTCTTGCCAGAAGGGTGCTTTACACTACAGTTTTTAAACTGCAACATTAACACCCCTCCTTCAGAGTGCAGGCACTGTACTTCCCATCTCCAGGACTCAAGTCCGGCCTGCCGGTTTCCCTGAATCCCTTCATAAATGTTACTTTGCTCACACTCCAACAGCACGTCAAGTATTAAAAACCATTTGTCTCCATTCACTCCTATCAAACACGCTCACGCATGCCTGCTGGAAGTCCAAGCCCCTCGCACACAAAACCTTCTTTACCCCCTCCCTCCAACCTTTCCTAGGCCGACCCCTACCCCGCCTTCCTTCCACTACAGACTGATACACTCTTGAAGTTATTCTGTTTCGCTCCATTCTCTCCACATGTCCGAACCACCTCAACAACCCTTCCTCATCCCTCTGGACAACAGTTTTGGTAATCCCGCACCTCCTCCTAACTTCCAAACTACGAATTCTCTGCATTATATTCACACCACACGTTGCTCTCAGACATGACATCTCCACTGCCTCCAGCCTTCTCCTCGCTGCAACATTCATCACCCATGCTTCACACCCATATAAGAGCGTTGGTAAAACTATACTCTCATACATTCCCCTCTTTGCCTCCAAGGACAAAGTTCTTTGTCTCCACAGACTCCTAAGTGCACCACTCACCCTTTTCCCCTCATCAATTCTATGATTCACCTCATCTTTCATAGACCCATCCGCTGACACGTCCACTCCCAAATATCTGAATACATTCACCTCCTCCATACTCTCTCCCTCCAATCTGATATCCAATCTTTCATCACCTAATCTTTTTGTTATCCTCATAACCTTACTCTTTCCTGTATTCACTTTCAATTTTCTTCTTTTGCACACCCTACCAAATTCATCCACCAATCTCTGCAACTTCTCTTCAGAATCTCCCAAGAGCACAGTGTCATCAGCAAAGAGCAACTGTGACAACTCCCACTTTATTTGTGATTCTTTATCTTTTAACTCCACGCCTCTTGCCAAGACCCTCGCATTTACTTCTCTTACAACCCCATCTATAAATATATTAAACAACCACGGTGACATCACACATCCTTGTCTAAGGCCTACTTTTACTGGGAAATAATTTCCCTCTTTCCTACATACTCTAACTTGAGCCTCACTATCCTCGTAAAAACTCTTCACTGCTTTCAGTAACCTACCTCCTACACCATACACCTGCAACATCTGCCACATTGCCCCCCTATCCACCCTGTCATACGCCTTTTCCAAATCCATAAATGCCACAAAGACCTCTTTAGCCTTATCTAAATACTGTTCACTTATATGTTTCACTGTAAACTCCTGGTCCACACACCCCCTACCTTTCCTAAAGCCTCCTTGTTCATCTGCTATCCTATTCTCCGTCTTACTCTTAATTCTTTCATTAATAACTCTACCATACACTTTGCCAGGTATACTCAACAGACTTATCCCCCTATAATTTTTGCACTCTCTTTTATCCCCTTTGCCTTTATACAAAGGAACTATGCATGCTCTCTACCAATCCCTAGGTACCTTACCCTCTTCCATACATTTATTAAATTATTGCACCAACCACTCCAAAACTATATCCCCACCTGCTTTTAACATTTCTATCTTTTTCCCATCAATCCCGGCTGCCTTACCCCCTTTCATTTTACCTACTGCCTCACGAACTTCCCCCACACTCACAACTGGCTCTTCCTCACTCCTATAAGATGTTGTTCCTCCTTGTCCTATACACGAAATCACAGCTTCCCTATCTTCATCAACATTTAACAATTCCTCAAAATATTCCCTCCATCTTCCCAATACCTCTAACTCTCCATTTAATAACTCTCCTCTCCTATTTTTAACTGACAAATACATTTGTTCTCTAGGCTTTCTTAACTTGTTAATCTCACTCCAAAACTTTTTCTTATTTTCAACAAAATTTGTTGATAACATCTCACCCACTCTCTCATTTGCTCTCTTTTTACATTGCTTCACCACTCTCTTAACCTCTCTCTTTTTCTCCATATACTCTTCCCTCCTTGCATCACTTCTACTTTGTATAAACTTCTCATATGCTAACTTTTTCTCCCTTACTACTCTCTTCACATCATCATTCCACCAATCGCTCCTCTTCCCTCCCACACCCACTTTCCTGTAACCACAAACTTCTGCTGAACACTCTAACACTATATTTTTAAACCTACCCCATACCTCTTCGACCCCATTGCCTATGCTCTCATTAGCCCATCTATCCTCCAATAGCTGTTTATATCTTACCCTAACTGCCTCCTCTTTTAGTTTATAAACCTTCACCTCTCTCTTCCCTGATGCTTCTATTCTCCTTGTATCCCATCTACCTTTTACTTTCAGTGTAGCTACAACTAGAAAGTGATCGGATATATCTGTGGCCCCTCTATAAACATGTACATCCTGAAGTCTACTCAACAGTCTTTTATCTACCAATACATAATCCAACAAACTACTGTCATTTCGCCCTACATCATATCTTGTATACTTATTTATCCTCTTTTTCTTAAAATATGTATTACCTATAACTAAACCCCTTTCTATACAAAGTTCAATCAAAGGGCTCCCATTATCATTTACACCTGGCACCCCAAACTTACCTACCACACCCTCTCTAAAAGTTTCTCCTACTTTAGCATTCAGGTCCCCAACCACAATTACTCTCTCACTTGGTTCAAAGGCTCCTATACATTCACTTAACATCTCCCAAAATCTCTCTCTCTCCTCTACATTCCTCTCTCCTCCAGGTGCATACACGCTTATTATGACCCACTTTTCGCATCCAACCTTTATTTTAATCCACATAATTCTTGAATTTACACATTCATATTCTCTTTTCTCCTTCCATAACTGATCATTTAACATTACTGCTACCCCTTCCTTTGCTCTAACTCTCTCAGATACTCCAGATTTAATCCCATTTATTTCCCCCCACTGAAACTCCCTTATCCCCTTCAGCTTTGTTTCGCTTAGGGCCAGGACATCCAACTTCTTTTCATTCATAACATCAGCAATTATCTGTTTCTTGTCATCCGCACTACATCCACGCACATTTAAGCATCCCAGTTTTATAAAGTTTTTCTTCTTCTCTTTTTTAGTAAATGTCTACAGGAGAAGGGGTTACTAGCCCATTGCTCCCGGCATTTTAGTCGCCTCATACGACACGCATGGCTTACGGAGGAAAGATTCTTTTCCACTTCCCCATGGACAATAGAAGAAATAAAGAAGAACAAGAGCTATTTAGAAAAAGGAGAAAAACCTAGATGTATGTATATATATATGCATGTGCGTGTCTGTGAAGTGTGACCAAAGTGTAAGTAGGAGTAGCAAGATATCCCTGTTATCTAGAGTGTTTATAAGACAGAAGAAGAAACCAGCAATACTACCATCATGCAAAACAGTTACAGGTTTCTGTTTCACAGTCATCTGGCAGGACGGTAGTACTTCCCTGGGTGGTTGCTGTCTACCAACCTACTACCTATCTATATATATATATATATATATATATATATATATATATATATATATGTATGTATATATAGGGAAGTACCACCTCTATGGCTGGACTGGGGACCCTCATCCTCAGAGAAGACAATAAACGTACCTCAGGGAAAACTCAATGTTCTCCCCGGAGCTGTTTGAATATTTTCTTCTCCTACCACCCCCTATATATTTTTTATTCCATGTGAACATTTATTAATAAACAAAATACATTTACAGAAAAAAACATAAACATGAATACAATGGCACAATGTATCAAAGATCATGAATTTCCTCCAGCTCCTCCGAGGCTGGACGTGAGTCAAGTATGCAGCAAGCATTTCCCCTCTGGATGGCGACGTTGAGGCGCTGGAACATAAAAGTTGCTGCCCTTGGGTCCCTGGTGGTGTCGATGAGTCTGGAACCCAATTCTTTAAGGAAACGTGTGGCATTTTTTCCCCATGATCCCAAGGTCTCTGATCCCACTGGGACAAATTGATACTGTTGGCTAATGTCCCTGTACTTGCTGATCTTGTACTCCTCCCTGTGGTCAGCAGCTCCTCCCTGTCGCCCCACACTGTGATGGATATAGGTGTCAGCCAGTGTGGACACACAGGTATTTTCCCATGCTAAGAGCTTGCCATTCTTCCAAGGATAGATGGTGATCCCGTCGGGGCGGTTTGCTGGGTTGTGGGTATTGTTTGCTGCAAGGGATCGTGGCTCCCTCTCAGCAGGGCATCCAGCTGTAACATTTGCGATAAAGTTTATTACGGTCAAACTGGTAAAAATCTCGAACTAAGATTAAAACAACATAAATATAGCATTAGAACTGGACAAGATTCCAATGCTCTATTTATTCATGTAAGAGATTTTAACCACCCAATTGATTTTCAAAAAGTTGAGAAAGTAGTATCAAGCAAGTCCATGGTCGACAGGAATATAATTGAATCTTGTTTCATAAAAAGCAGTTTTGACAATAATATGAATATTTCCTTTGGTTTATATAAATTAGATCCATTTATAATTAATAGAATTTGGGAAGAATTTAATAATACACTGGACAAATAATTTTTAAATTTTCTTGGGTAGAATAGCTTGGGGGTGAGTTGTGCAAGGGACCTATCCAAGTTGGCTCGCCGCGTGTCACGTGTTTAACCGTTGTGGGATCTGATAGTGAGGTGCTGGCCGGACCCCTTATATAGCTTCCTTGGATGCTTCACTTTCATAGTTCCTTGATAATGTGAGTAGCCACGAAAGCGCTTGGAATTTCTCTATTCTTTCAGAGTGGTTGTTTTGCATATATATATATATATATATATATATATATATATATATATATATATATATATATATATATATATATATATATATATATATATATATATATATATATATATATATATATATATATATATATATATATATATATATATATATATATATATTATATATATATATATATATATATATATATATATATATATATATATATATATATATATATATATATATATATATATATATATATATATATATATATATATATATATATATATATATATATATATATATATATATATAAGAGTTAAAGAGTTTGAGTTTAAGTGAGAAGTGGAAACGAGGCTGCTGGAGGAAAGTTACATGAATCATATAAACCTTTTAAAGCAAAGTCTCAGTAAACTTCCATTATATCTTAGATAACAGTCACCTTCTTGAGTAGTGAAGCAACAACCTTGAGTGTAACAAAATGCCCTGAAACGGCGTCATGAACCAGTATGGCAACAGAGAGTTAGTGGTCTATGATGGCAATCCAGAAACACCAGTCAAAAGGAAGGAACGAAACAGATGAGCTTCCAAACACGTCTCTGTTAAAGTTGCATTCGAAAAAAATGTAAACAAATCAATGTTTGATAGCTTCTGAAAACAAATACAACACACTGGTTAACAGGCTGAAGATATTCCTCCAGTCTGATGGCATAATCGTCCATCAGTATAACAATGATGCCGATGTATTAACTGTTGAAACAACTCGGAAACTAGAAGATGGAAACAATGTAAACGTAGATAAAGAAACAATAATTTAAACTCTTCGTTTCCCTCTAAAAGCGATGCGTCACAATTACCTCTGTGACGCCAAGAACAAGATTTATGATACTACAGGAAGGATACTGGCATACACGCTAGGACACCGGTATAGTGAAAAGGACACTGGAATACTGGGTAGGACACTGACATAGTATGTAGGACTCTGGTATACTTGGCAGGACAGCACTGAACTGGGTAGGGTACAGGTATACTGGGAAGTATACCTGTGTAAATTTGGTAAGAGAAAGGTATACAGGGTAGAACACTGATATACTAGGAAGTATACCAGTGTAAATTTAGATGACAGTGGTATACTGCACTGGTGCTAAGACACTAGTGCTTCGGTTAAAACACTCGTACTCTGGCTAAGACACTCGTACCCTGGCTAAGACACTCGTACCCTGGCTAAGACAATCGTACTCTGGCTAAGACACTCGTACCCTGGCTAAGACACTCGTACTCTGGCCAAGACACTCGTACTCTGGTTAAGACACTCGTAGTCTGGCTAAGACACTCGTACTCTGGCTAAGACACTCGTACTCTGGCTAAGACACTCGTACTCTGGTTAAGACACTCGTACTCTGGTTAAGACACTCGTACTCTGGCTAAGACACTCGTACCCTGGCTAAGACACTCGTACCCTGGCTAAGACACTCGTACTCTGGCTAAGACACTCGTACTCTGGCTAAGACACTCGTACCCTGGCTAAGACACTCGTACTCTGGCTAAGACACTCGTACCCTGGCTAAGACACTCGTACTCTGGCTAAGACACTCGTACCCTGGCTAAGACAGTGGTACGCTGCATACTCTGATACTCAGGCATATTTATGACCTCATAAGACGTCCCGTCACTTCTCCTCTACCAATAATTCCCATTAAAACTCCATTTCATCTTAACAACAATTCTTGGTCACGCTAACATCACTGCCTCATTCTTCTGATGTTTTCTCCACACACACGTTCTACATTTGTGTGATATAGCTGTTTGAACCCTAAGAAATGCGTTGCAAAGGCACAATCCTGATAATGGTTGTAAGTTGAAAGTTAAGGTTAGATATTGCTAGTTTCTCTAGAACTATTTTCTATGCTTCATTTTATATTTATGTTCCTATTCTCAATATTCTCCTTTTTTTTCTCTTCCTATAATATTTTCTGGCAAGATTTTTTCTGTTTTTTTTTCTGTAAGTAATTGATTATATTTGTGTCTACTGATTCTTATTCATTTTACAGTTCTTTCACGTCATCTCAAACCCCCCTCTTCCTCCCTCCCCCCCTCCCACTCTCTCTCTCTCTCTCTCTCTCTCGTTCTACTTCACAATACTGTGAATCAGCGGGAAGACAATAATCGATAAGCTTCATCATTCGCCAGCACCCTGGCACCCTGACACCGTCAAACTGGCACCCTGACGGCCGTCACCCTGGCACCCTGACAGCCGTCTTCCTGGCACCCTGACGGCCGCCACCCTGGCACCCTGACAGCCGTCAACTTGGCACCCTGACAGCCGTCACCCTGGCACTCTGGCAGCCGTCAACTTGGCACTCTGGCAGCCGTCAATCTGGCACTCTGGCAGCCATCAACCTAGCACGCTGGCAGTCATCAACCTGGTACTCTGGCAGCCGTCAACTTGGCACTCTGTCAACCGTCTAGCTGGCAGCCTTCAAGGTGGCACTCTGAAAGTCATGGCAAAGTCTCCTTGTCATTGTTTATGAAGGGCTCGAATTCCGTGCGCAGTTTGTTTATGGGGTGTAGTAACAGGCTCAGGGGAGATAAAACGGGATTGGAATTGTCTTAAGCGTGATGTGTGGGCTTGCTAGTGGCTTGGGACTCGTGGAATGTAAGCTTGGCAGGTGCTTGTGAAGCTCACCAGCTATTTTTGTGCTAGCTTCACCTGCTTGGAGGAGAGATGTAATATTTTTATTGATGTTTAGTTTGCATACGACCGTTTTCACAAGGTTTAGCGGTCTATGTGTTTTTTTTCCTTCCTAGATCTACTGATCGTTCTCCAAAAGAACGATGTGTCTCCTAAAGTCAATTCATCTGAGAGTGTTTGATGGGTAACTTCTCCTCGAGTTCAGTGGTCTTACAATTAACGTAGAACCCTAAGAAGTCAGTTTATTCTGGTCTTAAATACAGCTGCAACCCACAACAGCCTCCTACCATCAAGTACTTTGCTTGGTGAATACAGACTGCAGGTTTTAAGAGACTTTACCTCTGTTTCTCACTTCATCTAGAAATCGAATTATTTTCAGTGGTTACCTGGGGACTTGTAGGATGGTATTCCGGGGGACAGTGCCCCCGTGCCCAGGTCCATGACCAGGCCTCGCGGTGCATTAGGACATTATCAACCAAGGTGTTACTGATGACGGCACGCAATCCAACGTACGAACTACAGCCTGGCTGGTCAGGTAATGACTCTGGATATCAGTCCAGCTCCCCCCTGAAGACAGCTAGGGATCTATTGGTAATCATCCTTTATGTATGTTAGAAGGCGGTTGAACAGTCTTAGGCCCCTTCACACTGACTATGTTATCTCTTAGTGTACGGACTGCACCTCTGCTTTTCATTGCACCGCCTGCCGAATCTTTTATTTTCGTAGAGTGATTTCTGTGTGCAAATTTGGGACTATGATTTTCCTGGTGTAAATTATAATGCATTATTCTCGCCAGCTTTCCAATGAGTATAGGTCAAGGGACCTCAAACGGCCCCAAAAATTGAGATGACTGACTGTACTTATACGTGCAGTGAAAATTCTCTGTATATTTCAGATCTGCAATTTCGTCTGCTTTGAAAGAGGCTATTAGTGTACAGAAGTATTCCAGCATAGAGAGAACATGTGACTCTAAGAGGATCATCACTGGTTTGGCATGCCTTGTTTTGATTTAAGAGTTAATCTTAGGGACAACTTACTGCACAAATAAGCTGAATACAGCCTGTTGTCTGTCTCGATTCATAAATATAATAATTATACATAATAATCTAAATAAGGTTATGTTTAACTCAAGATACAGTACTCTGCATATAGCATATGTTATCCAGCCTTTCTGATGCAAACATTAGGTTTGTTCCACATTTCTTAGATCGTCCTAATTCACTCAGTAAAAAAACATTAAGCTTAAAATTAAAAAGAAAAGTAGGAAGCTGACATTTTTGGAAAGCCTATCACATAGAAGTGTTAGAAATACTCCTACTGTTACAGTTTCAGTTTCAGCTCTGTACTAGCCTGCTTGGAACCGTTTCGATTTTTTCTAGCTTCTTCACATGCATGAATAGGTGTGGGCTCCATGTTGGAGCTGCATAGTAAATGATTAGCTTAACATATGTAGTAAAGCTTCTGAAGGCTTCTCTGTTCAAGTTCTTAAATACCATTCTGAAGTTGACATTATATGCTTCATTTTTATTCCTAGCGATATGCTTGGGGTTATATTCTCTGCACTCATTTCCAATTGGATTGAAATCGAGCAGTCAATTGACTGCTCGATTTCAATTCAAATAAATACAAGCCTGATGAGTTTTCCTTGAAGTTAATCACCGTTATTCCATTGTTCTTATTTTTATTATTAGGTTTACAGCATCTGCAAATAGTATGGTAGATCGTTTACTTTAATTACGATCAGCAATTGTCCATGAACTGTTCCATGTGGAACCTTCTCTAGTTACTCTCTCCCATTCTGAAGTCTCATTCCTAACTGTTATTCATAGGTTTCTGTCATTCAGGTATTCCTTGATCAAATGAAGGATCCTGTCTTTTAACCCTTCCTCTTCCTCTATTTTCTGCATTAATTTCAGGGGTGGTAATGCATCAAATGCTTTCTTACAGTTAAAGAAAATGCAGTCCACCTAGCCAAGTTTTTTTTTTATTTCACTTTTGTGACTCTTTCATACACCTCCAGCATATTTAATAGATTTTTTCCTGTGAAAAATCCTTGCTGGGTTTCTGTAAAGAATGTTCCCTCAAAGTGTTCCCATATACTTTCCGTTACTATTTCCTTACTATCTTCTGTAAAACATCTTAAAGTATGACTCAAGAAATCGTAATGACACGATTGCAAATAAACCATAGTTTTGAGACTCTATGACCGCGGGTTCAATCCCTGCCGAGGGTATGGTTCATCTTACAGTATGCATGTGAGAGATACTCTCGTGTTGTTCAGTACCTCTTCTCTGTCCTCTTTCTCAAAAATGGGAACAACACTGACCTTTTTTTTTTAATTTTCCGTCACTTGTAATGAATGGAGAGACTGAATGTCTTTGTTATTGGGTCATAAACAGTAGATGCTTTGTCCATTTCACTCAGCACTCACCCAGATATGCGATCTGGATTTATTAGTTTTATTACATCCAGCTCATATAAAAGTTTCATTACTTTTTAATCTCTTGTGCTGATGCTCTCCAGCATCCATTGACCTTTTCTGACTTGTGTGTTATCTGGTGGTTCACCACTTTTGTTCGTCAAAACCTCATGATCCTTTTGGTAAACACTTGGCATATTTGTGTCATTCTGTGTCAGCGTTCATTCCTCCTTACTCAGCCTCATCACTTGATTCTTCAACGCTTTCATATTTTTCATAAGCGGCCATGGTGTAACTGAGATTCAGTGTTGGTGTTGGAGGCCATAACATTTATAAACTCTCTTTCACCTACTCTTCTTATTCTTGTTTATTCACTTCTAGTTCTCCTTGTTTCTTGCTTTTCTGTGTTTTGGTTTCCTCTGTTTTTCTTAAAATCCTCTTGCTTCTTCCCTTGGCCTCTGTTGTCTTGCTTTTCCTCATGCTTGGTAAGTCTTTCCTTTGTCTAATTACACTTTGATTCTACTTCCCTTATAAATTATTGTACAGTGCTGTCTTCTGCTTCTCTTCGCTTTTATAATACACTCATGAAATTTCTCATGTCATTAAAGTCCCTCTTCCATAGTTCCAGTTTTTATTAATCGTTTTTTTCCGTTCCATCTCCACTCCTTATTTCACCAGGTGTTAAAACTACATGATCGGTGGCTCCTATTGCTTACCCATAATTAATTTAGGCTGTGATGTACTTTTTTTTTAAATAAAAATCAGATCAAGTCTAGCCGGCTCATCTCCTCACCGACTCTTGTTATTTCCTTCATATATTTTCTAGGAAATTCTTCATAACTTCTTGAGTAAGTTTTTAACTTTTAATGATTTCGCTCGTCCATGGGGGTTCCAGGTTTCCCTATGAGTCTGTTTTTAGTTGAGATTTTCTGGCACAAGGAGTTCCCCTTAATTTATTCTTGCCTTCTTGTGAAATATTTCCTGTTATTGTGATCTTTTAATATTTGTTGGATGTTTATGAATCACTGACCCTATAACTTTTTTCTCATCCGACATTATAGACCTGCTATAAAGTCATTGAAATCTCCTGTTCACAAGTATTCTAGTTCCCCAAATCTCCACTGGTTTCTCATCGTAAATCCAACTCATTCTCTTTCTATGTTTACCCTATGCTTTCTTATTATTTGGTAACTCCTTGGGCATACTGCATTTGTTATTATTCCTGGGAGTTTCGTCATTCTCATATCTACTGTAGCAGGGTTTTCTTCAACTTTCTTGCATAGTGTCACACTTGTTAAATTAGACACATGTGCAACTCTTGGGTATCTTTATTGAGGAAACGTTTCGCCACACAGTGGCTTCATCAGTCCATACAAAGGAGAAACTTGAAGAACAGGAGGAGAATGAGATAATCAGTCCCTCAGCCTTGAGTCGATGTGGTCAGTCCATCAATCTTGAATAGAATACGGCAGTAGTGTCACACATGTTGGTGACTCAGCCACTATTTCAATACTAAACTCTGATTCTTCTTTCTCTTACTGTTTTTTAGAACATTCTGTTTTATTTCACTTTTAAAGTCACTAGGCATGGAATCTCTCTGAAGTGCTAGAGTATTTGGTGAAATGTTTTTTCCTGTTGTTCCACTCACTCTGCTAAAAGGTGTTCTGATCGCTGATCCAATCCGCTGTTGTTTCTTTCTCCTTTCCCATTTCTCCATCACCGCCCTTTTTCTGTTAAGATTTTTTCGGATTTGGATACCTTTTCATTACTAGATTACTTGTTTCTGACTTTGTAAACACAATTCCTAATCTTCTAGTCCGTCCCTCTACATATGATACTGCCCTTAATAAGGCAAAGATTTTGCCTATCTCTTCCTAATGCAAATTCTTCCATTTATTTTTTTTTTTTCTTGGGGGGGAATTTTTCTCGCAGTCTCTCTATCTTTAGGGCTAAGACCATGATATCTCTGTTTCTTTTCTTTCTCTTCACTTGACTCAAGAAATCGTAATGACACGACTTCAAACAAAAGCGTCGGTCTGAAGTTTTACGACTCACTCACTCACTGCAAGTTCAATCCCAGCCCGTACCATGGTTTCTCTTCTCTTGTCGTGTTGAGGTTGCTCTCTCTCTCTCTCTCTCTCTCTCTCTCTCTCTTTTTACACAGGTTAAGGATCCCTAGCTTTATTGACAAGCTATTTACAGGGTAAGGATTCCTAACTTTATTGGCAAGCTAAGAGCTGTTACCTACATCAGCTCATTTGAAAGCATTTTTATTGTTATGAGACATACAAGTAGGGAACAGGATGAAGTTGGAGCCATCTGTGGGCCAGCATTTTCATTTGATCAACTGACTTTATCTCGTTGACATCATTATGCTGTACGAATGTGTTCCATACTCGAGTCATCCTGGGTATATATGATCTCAGATGGAGTGATGTTCTGGAGAAGGGTACAGCCAGAGTGAAGTTGCTGTTTTCTGCCCGTCTTGTGGCATAAAAGCTTGTTTCACGCTGTCCTCGAAGTGGATCCAAGTGTGGTACTTTGACAATATTGGCCTTGTACATAACAGTAAGGCCACCCACATCCCTCCTATGTTGAAGGCTCTGCTGAAATGACAGATCTATCCAGGATGTGTCCAGGCGAGAGATGAGACGTCTTGCTCTGTTCTCTGCTCTGTCAAGCAGTCACAGATGAGAGGGGGGAGGGCAGGCAAACCAAGAAAGTGGAGCATACTCAAGGTGTGCGCGTCCTTGCGCCTCGTACAGAATCTTGCAACTCCTACTGTCAAGTAGATTCTTTGTTTCTTCTAGGTTATTTAGCGTGTCTAATTACTCTCTTCTTTTGACCTACTGAACATATGCTGAATGTTCATCTCCTGTGCTCTTTTATTTAATATCTTTCCCTGTCACATTATCATCTCCGTCTGATAAATAACTTTGTCTCTCTATTACCGTCTAGGCAT
>NC_091318.1:33501388-33601388 GCF_038502225.1 Cherax quadricarinatus | reverse complement strand
CATCAAGTGCCCCCTCCCACCACAACCACCCCATCAAGTGCCCCCTCCCACCACAACCAACACATCAAGTGCCCCCTCCCACCACAACCACCCCATCAAGTGCCCCCTCCCACCACAACCACCCCATCAAGTGCCCCCTCCCACCACAACCATCCCATCAAGTGCCCCCTCCCACCAAAACCACCCCATCAAGTGCCCCCTCTCACCACAACGACCCCATCAAGTGCCCCTCCCACCACAACCACCCCATCAAGTGCCACCTCCCACCACAACCACCCCATCAAGTGCCCCCTCCCACCACAACTACCCCATCAAGTGCCCCCTTCCACCACAACCTCCCCATCAAGTGCCCCCTCCCACCACAGCCACCCCATCAAGTGCCCCCTCCCACCACAACCACCCCATCAAGTGCCCTCTCCCACCACAACCACCCCATCTAGTGCCCCCTCCCACCACAACCACCCCATCAAGTGCCCCCTCCCACCACAACCACCCCATCAAGTGCCCCTCCCACCACAGCCACCCCATCAAGTACTCCCTCCCACCACAACTACTCCATCAAGTACACCCTCCCACCATAACTACCCCATCAAGTACCCCATCCAAACACAGCCTCCCCAACAAGTACCCCCTCCCACCACAACCATCCCATCAAGTACCCCATCCCACCACAACCACACCACCAAGTAACCCTCCCACTGCAACCCCCATCAAGTACCCCATCCCGCCACAACCACACCACCAGGTAACCCCTCCCACCACAATCGTCATCAATCACCCCCTCCTAGCACAACACCCCATCAAGCACCTTCTCCCACCACAACTACCCCATCAAGTACCCCTTCCACCACAACCACCCAGTCAAGTGTTTCCAACCACACCACCCATAAAGCACCCTCTATCATAATAACCACTCCATCAATCACCCCCTACCATAACAACCACACCGTTAGGCAGCCCCTGCCATAACCGCCCATCAAATACCCCCCTCCATCCACCAGGGATCCCCTCCCTCCATGACCACTCCATCACTCACCACCTACCATAACAACCACCCGATCAAGCATACCCTTCCGTAACAAGCACCCCCATTAAGCACCTCCTACAAGAACAACCACCCACCATGCACGCCCATCCGCCTCAACCACCCCAGTTGGTAGCCTCTGACGGAATATAATTCAATAAGTATTAGTTTCTAATCCTTGCTATTAGAAGCCTAAGTTAGCTTTAACCAGAGGTCGGCGAACTTTTTAGGGGTATTACCGGAAAATAAGTTTGTGTACAGTGAGATTACCCACTAACTAGACTTGAAAGTCCACAGAATCAGGAAAACACAAGGAGCATTCAACTTCTATTTCTGTGAAGCCTAATTGAGGGACTCTTCCTGGTATGTCATCTGAGAGGTAAAAATGAAAAACTACTGAAAAATAGATGGATGATATGATTTTAGTATATTATATAATTTTTTCATTGTTACTCATAAAGATCGTGACACGAAAGGAATCGCGAAAATAGAATAGAATATAAAATTAATAGAAAGCCGCCAAACATTTATATTATTATTTTATGATCACTTTCGGATATCTGTAAATGGGATAATAAATTCTAATAAGATAATAATATATGAATAGATATTACATTGTACATTGCTAACTGTTATGACAAATCACAAAAAAAGTTGCTTTAACTTGGTCGTCGAAAGTCGTAAACCTATTGACATAAATAATGCACTTCTGCTGACCGCGAGGAAAGACAAATATTGATAGCGAGATAGAACACTATGCCAAAAGTTGAGGTTGTCGTGCCGGCTCCCGAGTCACTCCCGATACGGTGTTGCTAGTCGCTGGAATTCTTACCCATTTTACATTATTGCCAACTTAAGAAATGATCCCTACAAATTAGATTTTTAATTTTATTAAGAAACTAAGAGTTATTTGTTTAAAATAAATATAAATTTCATAATTTACCTCGCTTATTAAATAATATTTTGTGCAGTTTTTAATATATTTACTAAGCTTTCGTTACAGAGTTTGCCATTTTTTGCCTCATTTGGGGTAATTTATCCAGGTCCCTCAATCTCCGTCCCTAAACAGCAGAACATTGGACTGTCAATTTATGAACCTTGATTCATATGCCATGCGTGTCGTCAGAGGCGACTAGAATACCGAGAAGAAAAACTTTATATTGCTGGAATATTTAAATGTGCTTGGATGTAATGCAGATTATAAGAAAGAGATGACTGCCAGTGCAATGAGTGAAAAGTAGTTGGATATCCTGGCTCTAAGCGAAACAAAGCTATAGAGGGTAGGGGAGTTTCAGTGGGGAGAAATAAATAGGACTAGGTGAGGAGTATCTGAGGAAATTTAGAGAGGAGGAAACAAAAGAGAATGACTTGGAGGGTGTATAAATCTGTAGCGGAAGGATGCTGGGGTAAGTCTCGTCCTAGGAAAGTTGGAGGGAGGGGGTAAAAGAGGTTTTATGTACCAGGAGCTTAAACTTCCAATAAAAGTTTGTGAATATGTTAGAAGAGAGTGGAGGAAAATGTTTTTTTTATGACTTGAAGTAATGTTAGAGTGTGAGCAAATTAATATTTATGAAGGGATTCCGGGAAACCAATTAGCAGGACTTGAGTCCTGGAGGTGGGAAGTACAGTGCCTACTCTGAAGAAGGGGTGGAATTATGCTGTAGTTTTTTAACTGTAGTGTCAGCACGCCTCTGGCGTAAGTGGTGATGAAAGTGTTTCTTCTTACTCGAGTACCTCTGCCCCGGTGGGAAACGGCCGCTTGTTTCAGCGTGGCGTATTGATATATAAAAAGAATCAATTGAGAGGCCTGAACAAACAAGAGGAGATTGAATTAGCTTGAATCCATGCTCGAGGCTCACTGATGGGCCCGGGCTGGGAAGAGCTTGTGAACCAGGCTACCCAGCTCTTGAGGCATTTGTGGCCGAGTGGATACCAGCGTCATTTGGGAACCTTACCCGTCCCTATGTTAGTGGGATCGAGTCCTGCTGGCTGCAATCTTTTTCTGTATATACCTGTATGTATGTATATATATATATATATATATATATATATATATATATATATATATATATATATATATATATATATATATATATATATATATATATATATATATATATATATATGTATATATATATATGTATATATATATATGTATATATATATATATACATATATATATATAGGAGAGTTTCAGTGGGGGGAAATAAATGGGATTAAATCTGGAGTATCTGAGAGAGTTAGAGCAAAGGAAGGGGTAGCAGTAATGTTAAATGATCAGTTATGGAAGGAGAAAAGAGAATATGAATGTGTAAATTCAAGAATTATGTGGATTAAAGTAAAGGTTGGATGCGAGAAGTGGGTCATAATAAGCGTGTATGCACCTGGAGAAGAGAGGAATGCAGAGGAGAGAGAGAGATTTTGGGAGATGTTAAGTGAATGTATAGGAGCCTTTGAACCAAGTGAGAGAGTAATTGTGGTAGGGGACTTGAATGCTAAAGTAGGAGAAACTTTTAGAGAGGGTGTGGTAGGTAAGTTTGGGGGTGCCAGGTGTAAATGATAATGGGAGCCCTTTGATTGAACTTTGTATAGAAAGGGGTTTAGTTATAGGTAATACATATTTTAAGAAAAAGAGGATAAATAAGTATACACGATATGATGTAGGGCGAAATGACAGTAGTTTGTTGGATTATGTATTGGTAGATAAAAGACTGTTGAGTAGACTTCAGGATGTACATGTTTATAGAGGGGCCACAGATATATCAGATCACTTTCTAGTTGTAGCTACACTGAGAGTAAAAGGTAGATGGGATACAAGGAGAATAGAAGCATCAGGGAAGAGAGAGGTGAAGGTTTATAAACTAAAAGAGGAGGCAGTTAGGGTAAGATATAAACAGCTATTGGAGGATAGATGGGCTAATGAGAGCATAGGCAATGGGGTCGAAGAGGTATGGGGTAGGTTTAAAAATGTAGTGTTAGAGTGTTCAGCAGAAGTTTGTGGTTACAGGAAAGTGGGTGCAGGAGGGAAGAGGAGCGATTGGTGGAATGATGATGTAAAGAGAGTAGTAAGGGAGAAAAAGTTAGCATATGAGAAGTTTTTACAAAGTAGAAGTGATGCAAGGAGGGAAGAGTATATGGAGAAAAAGAGAGAAGTTAAGAGAGTGGTGAAGCAATGTAAAAAGAGAGCAAATGAGAGAGTGGGTGAGATGTTATCAACAAATTTTGTTGAAAATAAGAAAAAGTTTTGGAGTGAGATTAACAAGTTAAGAAAGCCTAGAGAACAAATGGATTTGTCAGTTAAAAATAGGAGAGGAGAGTTATTAAATGGAGAGGTAGAGGTATTGGGAAGATGGAAGGAATATTTTGAGGAATTGTTAAATGTTGATGAAGATAGGGAAGCTGTGATTTCGTGTATAGGGCAAGGAGGAATAACATCTTGTAGGAGTGAGGAAGAGCCAGTTGTGAGTGTGGGGGAAGTTCGTGAGGCAGTAGGTAAAATGAAAGGGGGTAAGGCAGCCGGGATTGATGGGATAAAGATAGAAATGTTAAAAGCAGGTGGGGATATAGTTTTGGAGTGGTTGGTGCAATTATTTAATAAATGTATGGAAGAGGGTAAGGTACCTAGGGATTGGCAGAGAGCATGCATAGTTCCTTTGTATAAAGGCAAAGGGGATAAAAGAGAGTGCAAAAATTATAGGGGGATAAGTCTGTTGAGTGTACCTGGTAAAGTGTATGGTAGAGTTATAATTGAAAGAATTAAGAGTAAGACGGAGAATAGGATAGCAGATGAACAAGGAGGCTTTAGGAAAGGTAGGGGGTGTGTGGACCAGGTGTTTACAGTGAAACATATAAGTGAACAGTATTTAGATAAGGCTAAAGAGGTCTTTGTGGCATTTATGGATTTGGAAAAGGCGTATGACAGGGTGGATAGGGGGGCAATGTGGCAGATGTTGCAAGTGTATGGTGTAGGAGGTAGGTTACTGAAAGCAGTGAAGAGTTTTTACGAGGATAGTGAGGCTCAAGTTAGAGTATGTAGGAAAGAGGGAAATTTTTTCCCAGTAAAAGTAGGCCTTAGACAAGGATGTGTGATGTCACCGTGGTTGTTTAATATATTTATAGATGGGGTTGTAAGAGAAGTAAATGCGAGGGTCTTGGCAAGAGGCGTGGAGTTAAAAGATAAAGAATCACACACAAAGTGGGAGTTGTCACAGCTGCTCTTTGCCGATGACACTGTGCTCTTGGGAGATTCTGAAGAGAAGTTGCAGAGATTGGTGGATGAATTTGGTAGGGTGTGCAAAAGAAGAAAATTAAAGGTGAATACAGGAAAGAGTAAGGTTATGAGGATAACAAAAAGATTAGGTGATGAAAGATTGAATATCAGATTGGAGGGAGAGAGTATGGAGGAGGTGAACGTATTCAGATATTTGGGAGTGGACGTGTCAGCGGATGGGTCTATGAAAGATGAGGTGAATCATAGAATTGATGAGGGAAAAAGAGTGAGTGGTGCACTTAGGAGTCTGTGGAGACAAAGAACTTTGTCCTTGGAGGCAAAGAGGGGAATGTATGAGAGTATAGTTTTACCAACGCTCTTATATGGGTGTGAAGCGTGGGTGATGAATGTTGCAGCGAGGAGAAGGCTGGAGGCAGTGGAGATGTCATGTCTGAGGGCAATGTGTGGTGTGAATATAATGCAGAGAATTCGTAGTTTGGAAGTTAGGAGGAGGTGCGGGATTACCAAAACTGTTGTCCAGAGGGCTGAGGAAGGGTTGTTGAGGTGGTTCGGACATGTAGAGAGAATGGAGCGAAACAGAATGACTTCAAGAGTGTATCAGTCTGTAGTGGAAGGAAGGCGGGGTAGGGGTCGGCCTAGGAAGGGTTGGAGGGAGGGGGTAAAGGAGGTTTTGTGTGCGAGGGGCTTGGACTTCCAGCAGGCATGCGTGAGCGTGTTTGATAGGAGTGAATGGAGACAAATGGTTTTTAATACTTGACGTGCTGTTGGAGTGTGAGCAAAGTAACATTTATGAAGGGATTCAGGGAAACCGGCAGGCCGGACTTGAGTCCTGGAGATGGGAAGTACAGTGCCTGCACTCTGAAGGAGGGGGTGTTAATGTTGCAGTTTAAAAACTGTAGTGTAAAGCACCCTTCTGGCAAGACAGTGATGGAGTGAATGATGGTGAAAGTTTTTCTTTTTCGGGCCACCCTGCCTTGGTGGGAATCGGCCGGTGTGATAATAAAAAAATAAATAAAATATAATATATATATATATATATATATATATATATATATATATATATATATATATATATATATATATTTATTTATTTATTTTCATTTAAATAAGAAGGGGTCCACCTCCAGTGCAAATTTTGAGACCCCGTTGTCATGGAGAAATGGAAGAAAAGGCTTCAAGGGAAAATATCTGGGTTTCTTCCCGATGCCATTTGCATATTCCTCTTCCCCTACCACCCCATATTTTATTTTTTTTTGTACGAGTATGTATATTTTATTATATAATAAAATAGTACATAATACGATACATAAATACGTTTAAGCACAATGATTGTGGATGATGATAAGATAAAATTTTCATTTAATGTTAAAAAATATAGAATTAAACCTAGACATCAATTTTGGTTTAATAAAGTTAGCAGACATTTAGGATCATGCGAATATTCTCCAGCCACCACCACAGTCACTCCACCAGGTACCACCATCCACCACAGCCACTCCACCAGGTACCACCATCCACCACAGCCACTCCACCAGGTACCACCATCCACCACAGCCACTCCACCAGGTACCACCATCCACCACAGCCACTCCACCAGGCACCACCATCCACCACAGCCACTCCACCAGGCACCACCATCCACCACAGTCACTCCACCAGGTACCACCATCCACCACAGCCACTCCACCAGGTACCACCATCCACCACATCCACTCCACCAGGTACCACCATCCACCACAGCCACTCCACCAGGTACCACCATCCACCACAGCCACTCCACCAGGTACCACCATCCACCACAGCCACTCCACCAGGTACCACCATCCACCACAGCCACTCCACCAGGTACCACCATCCACCCCAGTCACTCCACCAGGTACCACCATCCACCACAGCCACTCCACCAGGTACCACCATCCACCACAGCCACTCCACCAGGTACCACCATCCACCACAGCCACTCCACCAGGTACCACCATCCACCACAGCCACTCCACCAGGTACCACCATCCACCACAGCCACTCCACCAGATACCACCATCCACCACAGCCACTCCACCAGGTACCACCATCCACCACAGCCACTCCACCAGGTACCACCATCCACCACAGCCACTCCACCAGGTACCACCATCCACCACAGCCACTCCACCAGGTACCACCATCCACCACAGCCACTCCACCAGGTACCACCATCCACCACAGCCACTCCACCAGGTACCACCATCCACCACAGCCACTCCACCAGGTACCACCATCCACCACAGTCACTCCACCATGTACCACCATCCACCACAGCCACTCCACCAGGTACCACCATCCACCACAGCCACTCCACCAAGTACCACCATCCACCCCAGTCACTCCACCAGGTACCACCATCCACCACAGCCACTCCATCAGGTACCACCATCCACCACAGCCACTCCACCAGGTACCACCATCCACCACAGTCACTCCACCAGGTACCACCATCCACCACAGCCACTCCACCAGGTACCACCATCCACCACAGCCACTCCACCAGGTACCACCATCCACCACAGCCACTCCACCATGTACCACCATCCACTCCAGTCACTCCACCAGGTACCACCATCCACCACAGCCACTCCACCAGGTACCACCATCCACCACAGCCACTCCACCAGGTACCACCATCCACCACAGCCACTCCACCAGGTACCACCATCCACCACAGCCACTACACCAGGTACCACCATCCACCACAGCCACTCCACCAGGTACCACCATCCACCACAGCCACTCCACCAGGTACCACCATCCACCACAGCCACTCCACCAGGTACCACCATCCACCACAGTCACTCCACCAGGTACCACCATCCACCACAGCCACTCCACCAGGTACCACCATCCACCACAGTCACTCCACCAGGTACCACCATCCACCACAGTCACTCCACCAGGTACCACCATCCACCACAGCCACTCCACCAGGCACCACCATCCACCACAGTCACTCCACCAGGTACCACCATCCACCACAGGCACTCCACCAGGTACCACCATCCACCACAGCCACTCCACCAGGTACCACCACCCACCACAGTCACTCCAATAGGTACCACCATCCACCACAGCCACTCCAGCAGGTACCACCATCCACCACGGCCACTCCACCAGGTACCACCAACCACAACAGCCACTCCAGCAGGTACCACCATCCACCACAGCCACTCCACCAGGTACCATCATCCACCGCAGCCACTCCACCAGGTACCACTATCCACCACAGCCACTCCACCAGGCACCACCATCCACAACAGTCACTCCACCAGGTACCACCAACCACCACAGCCACTCCAGCAGGTACCACCATCCACCACAGCCCCTCCAGCAGGCACCACCATCCACCACAGCCACTCCACCAGGTACCACCATCCACCACAGCCACTCCAGCAGGTACCACCATCCACCACAGCCACTCCACCTGGCACCACCATCCACCACAGTCACTCCACCAGGTACCACCATCCACCACAGTCACTCCACCAGGTACCACCATCCACCACAGCCACTCCACCAGGTACCACCATCCACCACAGTCACTACACCAGGTACCACCATCCACCACAGTCACTCCACCAGGTACCAAAATCCACCGCAGTTACTCCACCATGTACCACCATCCACCACAGCCACTCCACCAGATACCACCATCCACCACAGTCACTCCACCATGTACCACCATCCACCACAGTCACTCCACCAGGTACCACCATCCACCACAGTCACTCCACCAGGTACCACCATCCACCACAGTCACTCTACCAGGTACCACCATCCACCACAGTCACTCCACCAGGTACCACCATCCACCACATTCACTCCACCAGGTACCACAATCCACCACAGTCACTCCACCAGGTACCATCATCCACCACTGTCACTCCACCAGGTACCACCATTCACCACAGTCAATCCACCAGGTACCACTATCCAGCACAGCCACTCCACCAGGTACTACCATCCACCAAAGCCACTCCACCAGGTACCACCATCCACCACGGTCTCTCCACCAGGTACCACCACCCACCACAATCACTCCACCAGGTACCACCATCCATCACAGTCACTCCACCAAGTACCACCACCACCACAGCCACTCCACCAGGTACCACCATCCACCACAGTCACTCCACCAAGTAACACCACCACCACAGCCACTCCACCAGGTACCACCATCCACCACAGTCACTCCACCAGGTACCACCATCCACCACAGCCACTCCACCAGGTACCACCATCCACCACAGCCACTCCACCAGGTACCACCATCCACCACAGTCACTCCATCAGGTGCCACCATCCACCACAGTCACTCTACCAGATACCACCATCCACCACAGCCACTCCACCAGGGACCACCATCCACCACAGCCTCTCCACCAGGTACCACCATCCACCACAGTCACTCCACCAGGTGCCACCATCCACCACTGTCACTCTACCAGGTACCACCATCCACCACAGCCACTCTACCAGGTACCACCATCCACCACAGCCACTCCACCAGGTACCACCACCACCACAGCCACTCCACCAGGTACCACCACCCGCCACAGTCACTCCACCAGGTACCACCATCCACCACAGCCACTCCACCAGGTACCACCATCCACCACAGCCACTCCACCAGGTACCACCATCCACCACAGCCACTCCACCAGGTACCACCATCCACCACAGCCACTCCACCAGGTAGCACCCTCCACCACAGCCACTCCACCAGGCAGCACCCTCCAGCACAGCCACTCCACCAGGCAGCATCCTCCAGCACAGCCACTCCACCAGGCAGAATCCTCCACCACAGCCACTCCACCAGGCAGCATCCTCCACCACAGCCAATCCACTAGGCAGCACCCTCCACCACAGCCGCTCCACCAGGCAGCACCCTCCACCACAACCACTCCACCAGGCAGCACCCTCCACCACAGCCACTCCACCAGACAGCACCCTCCACCACAGCCACTCCACCAGGCAGCACCCTCCAACACAGCCAGTCCACCAAGTAGCACCCTCCACCACAGCCACTCCACCAGGCAGCACCCTCCACCACAGCCACTCCACCAGGCAGCACCCTCCAGCACAGCCACTCCACCAGGCAGCACCCTCCACCACAGCCACTCCACCAGGCAGCACCCTCCAGCACAGCCACTCCACCAGGCAGCACCCTCCACTACCTCTGTTACCATTACCTCACAAAGACGTCTCTAACTACCTCATAACTCTGAGGAGCAAATAGAATTTTCAACAATGGAAAACTGACAGTTATTATTAAAGGTTATCTTTGTAAAGTAATATGTGTTTCACACACGTGTTGGAGCAACACTTGTGTTTCACACACGTGTTGGAGCAACACTTGTGTTTCACACACGTGTTGGAGCAGCACTTGTGTTTCACACACGTGTTGGAGCAACACTTGTGTTTCACACTCGTGTTGGAGCAACACTTGTGTTTCACACACATGTGTAGGAGCAACACTTGTGTTTCACACTCGTGTTGGAGCAACACTTGTGTTTCACACACATGTGTAGGAGCAACACTTGTGTCTCACACACATACACACACATGTAGGAGCAACACTTAAGAGTGCAGGCACTGTACTTTCCACCACCACCCCACCTTAAGAGTGCAGGCAATGTACTTTTCACCACCACCCCACCTTAAGAGTGCAGGCACTGTACTTCCCACCACCACTCCACCTTAAGAGTGCAGGCACTGTACTTCCCACCACCACCCCACCTTAAGACTGCAGGCACTGTACTTTCCACCACCACCCCACCTTAAGAGTGCAGGCACTGTACTTTCCACCACCACCCCACCTTAAGAGTGCAGGCACTGTACTTCCCAACACCACTCCACCTTAAGAGTGCAGGCACTGTACTTTCCACCAACACCCCACCTTAAGAGTGCAGGCACTGTACTTTCCACCACCACCCCACCTTAAGAGTGCAGGCACTGTACTTTCCACCACCACCCCACCTTAAGAGTGCAGGCACTGTACTTTCCACCACCACCCCACCTTAAGAGTGCAGGCACTGTACTTTCCACCACCACCCCACCTTAAGAGTGCAGGCACTGTACTTCCCACCACCACTCCACCTTAAGAGTGCAGGCACTGTACTTTCCACCACCACCCCACCTTAAGAGTTCAGGCACTGTACTTTCCACCACCACCCCACCTTAAGAGTGCAGGCACTGTACTTCCCACCACCACTCCACCTTAAGAGTGCAGGCGCTGTACTTCCCACCACCACCCCACCTTAAGAGTGCAGGCACTGTACTTCCCACCACCACTCCACCTTAAGAGTGCAGGCACTGTACTTCCCACCACCACTCCACCTTAAGAGTGTAGGCACTGTACTTCCCACCACCACTCCACCTTAAGAGTGCAGGCACTGTACTTTCCACCACTACCCCACCTTAAGAGTGCTGGCACTGTACTTTCCACACTGCCCCACCTTAAGAGTGAAGGCACTGTACTTTCCACACTACCCTACCTTAAGAGTGCAGGCACTGTACTTCCCACCACCACCCCACCTTAAGAGTGTAGGCACTGTACTTTCCACCACCACCCCACCTTAACAGTGCAGGCACTGTACTGCCCCCCCCCACCCCACCTTAAGAGTGCAGGCACTGTACTTCCCACCACCACCCCACCTTAAGAGTGCTGGCACTGTACTTCCCACCACCACCCCACCTTAAGAGTGCAGGCACTGTACTTCCCACCACCACCCCACCTTAAGAGTGCAGGCACTGTACTTCCCACCACCACCCCATTTTAAGAGTGTAGGCACTGTACTTTCCACCACCACCCCACCTTAAGAGTGCAGGCACCGTACTTCCCACCACCACCCCACCTTAAGAGTGCAGGCACTGTACTTCACACCACCACCCCACCTTAAGAGTGCTGGCACTGTACTTCCCACCACCACCCCACTTTAAGAGTGCAGGCACTGTACTTCCCACCACCACCCCACCTTAAGAGTGCAGGCACTGTACTTCCCACCACCACCCCACCTTAAGAGTGCTGGCACTGTACTTCACACCACCACCCCACCTTAAGAGTGCAGGCACTGTACTTCCCACCACCACCCCACCTTAAGAGTGCAGGCACTGTACTTCCCACCACCACCCCACTTTAAGAGTGTAGGCACTGTACTTTCCACCACCACCCCACCTTAAGAGTGCAGGCACTGTACTTCCCACCACCACCCCACTTTAAGAGTGTAGGCACTGTACTTCCCACCACCACCCCACCTTAAGAGTGCAGGCACTGTACTTCCCACCACCACCCCACTTTAAGAGTGCAGGCACTGTACTTCCCACCACCACTCCACCTTAAGAGTGCAGGCACTGTACTTCCCACCACCACCCCACTTTAAGAGTGCAGGCACTGTACTTTCCACCACCACCCCACCTTAAGAGTGCAGGCACTGTACTTCCCACCACCACCCCACTTTAAGAGTGCAGGCACTGTCCTTCCCACCACCACCCCACCTTAAGAGTGCAGGCACTGTACTTCCCACCACCACCCCACTTTAAGAGTGCAGGCACTGTACTTCCCACCACCACCCCACTTTAAGAGTGCAGGCACTGTACTTCCCACCACCACCCCACCTTAAGAGTGCAGGCACTGTACTTCCCACCACCACCCCACCTTAAGAGTGCAGGCACTGTACTTCCCACCACCACCCCACTTTAAGAGTGCAGGCACTGTACTTCCCACCACCACCCCACTTTAAGAGTGCAGGCACTGTACTTCCCACCACCACCCCACTTTAAGAGTGCAGGCACTGTACTTTCCACCACCACCCCACCTTAAGAGTGCAGGCACTGTACTTCCCACCACCACCCCACTTTAAGAGTGCAGGCACTGTACTTTCCACCACCACCCCACCTTAAGAGTGCAGGCACTGTATTTCCCACCACCACCCCACTTTAAGAGTGCAGGCACTGTACTTCCCACCACCACCCCACCTTAAGAGTGCAGGCATTGTACTTCCCACCACCACCCCACCTTAAGAGTGCAGGCACTGTACTTCCCACCACCACCCCACCTTAAGAGTGCAGGCACTGTACTTCCGACCACCACCCCACCTTAAGAGTGCAGGCACTGTACTTCCCACCACCACCCCACCTTAAGAGTGCAGGCACTGTACTTCCCACCACCACCCAACCTTAAGAGTGCTGGCACTGTACTTCCCACCACCACCCCACCTTAAGAGTGCTGGCACTGTACTTCCCACCACCACCCCACCTTAAGAGTGCTGGCACTGTACTTCCCACCACCACCCCACCTTAAGAGTGCAGGCACTGTACTTCCCACCACCACCCAACCTTAAGAGTGCTGGCACTGTACTTCCCACCACTACCCCACCTTAAGAGTGCAGGCACTGTACTTCCCACCACCACCCCACCTTAAGAGTGCAGACACTGTACTTCCCACCACCACCCCACCTTAAGAGTGCAGACACTGTACTTTCCACCACCACCCCACCTTAAGAGTGCAGACACTGTACTTTCCACCACCACCCCACCTTAAGAGTGCAGACACTGTACTTTCCACCACCACCCCACCTTAAGAGTGCAGACACTGTACTTTCCACCACCACCCCACCTTAAGAGTGCTGGCACTGTACTTTCCACCACCACCCCACCTTAAGAGTGCTGGCACTGTACTTTCCACCACCACCCCACCTTAAGAGTGCAGACACTGTACTTTCCACCACCACCCCACCTTAAGAGTGCTGGCACTGTACTTTCCACCACCACCCCACCTTAAGAGTGCTGGCACTGTACTTCCCACCACCACCCCACCTTAAGAGTGCAGGCACTGTGCTTTCCACCACCACGCCACCTTAAGAGTGCAGGCACTGTACTTTCCACCACCACCCCACCTTAATGCGTGGTATAATTAAGTAAAATCAACATTTAATTAACCTAATAAAAAACGTATTTACAGAAATTTGCTCAAAATTATTATAGATGACTAAGGTTGATGTGAGGAGCGATGACGTTAATGTTGGGTGGTGGTGAGAGGCACAGTGCCAGCACTCTTAAGGTGGGGTGGTGGTGGGAAGTACAGTGCCTGCACTCTTAAGGTGGGGTGGTGGTGGGAAGTACAGTGCCTGCACTCTTAAGGTGGGGTGGTGGTGGGAAGTACAGTGCCTGCACTCTTAAGGTGGGGTGGTGGTGGAAAGTACAGTGCCAGCACTCTTACGGTGGGGTGGTGGTGGGAAGTACAGTGCCTGCACTCTTAAGGTGGGGTGGTGGTGGGAAGTACAGTGCCTGCACTCTTAAGGTGGGGTGGTGGTGGAAAGTACAGTGCCAGCACTCTTAAGGTGGGGTGGTGGTGGGAAGTACAGTGCCTGCACTCTTAAGGTGGGATGGTGGTGGAAAGTACAGTGCCAGCACTCTTAAGGTGGGGTGGTGGTGGGAAGTACAGTGCCTGCACTCTTAAGGTGGGGTGGTGGTGGGAAGTACAGTGCCTGCACTCTTAAGGTGGGGTGGTGGTGGGAAGTACAGTGCCTGCACTCTTAAGGTGGGGTGGTGGTGGGAAGTACAGTGCCAGCACTCTTAAGGTGGGGTGGTGGTGGGAAGTACAGTGCCAGCACTCTTAATGTGGGGTAGTGGTGAGACGCACAGTGCCAGCACTCTTAATGTGGGGTAGTGGTGAGACGCACAGTGCCTGCACTCTTAAGGTGGGGTGGTGGTGGAAAGTACAGTGCCTGCACTCTTAAGGTGGGGTGGTGGTGGGAAGTACAGTGCCTGCACTCTTAAGGTGGGGTGGTGGTGGGAAGTACAGTGCCTGCACTCTTAAGGTGGGGTGGTGGTGGGAAGTACAGTGCCAGCACTCTTAAGGTGGGGTGGTGGTGGGAAGTACAGTGCCAGCACTCTTAATGTGGGGTAGTGGTGAGACGCACAGTGCCACAGTGCCTGCACTCTTAATGTGGGGTGGTGGTGAGACGCACAGTGCCACAGTGCCTGCACTCTTAATGTGGGGTAGTGGTGAGACGCACAGTGCCACAGTGCCAGCACTCTTAATGTGGGGTGGTGGTGAGACGCACAGTGCCACAGTGCCTGCACTCTTAATGTGGGGTGGTGGTGAGAGGCACAGTGCCAGCACTCTTAATGTGGGGTAGTGGCGAGAGGCACAGTGCCACAGTGCCTGCACTCTTAAGGTGGGGTAGTGGTGAGAGGCACAGTGCCAGCACTCTTAATGTGGGGTAGTGGTGAGAGGCACAGTGCCAGCACTCTTAATGTGGGGTAGTGGTGAGAGGCACAGTGCCACAGTGCCTGCACTCTTAAGGTGGGGTAGTGGTGAGAGGCACAGTGCCAGGACTCTTAATGTGGGGTAGTGGTGAGAGGCACAGTGCCAGCACTCTTAATGTGGGGTAGTGGTGAGAGGCACAGTGCCACAGTGCCTGCACTCTTAAGGTGGGGTGGTGGTGAGACGCACAGTGCCTGCACTCTTATGGTGGGGTGGTGGTTGGAAGTACAGTGCCTGCACTCTTATGGTGGGGTGGTGGTGAGACGCACAGTGCCTGCACTCTTAAGGTGGGGTAGTGGTGGGACGCACAGTGCCTGCACTCTTAAGGTTGGGTGGGGCTGGTAAGTACAGGGCCTGCACTCTTAAGGTGGGGTGGTGGTGGAAAGTACAGTGCCTGCACTCTTAAGGTGGGGTGGTGGTGGAAAGTACAGTGCCTGCACTCTTAAGGTGGGGTAGTGGTGGGACGCACAGTGCCTGCACTCTTAAGGTTGGGTGGTGGTGGAAAGTACAGTGCCTGCACTCTTAAGGTGGGGTGGTGGTGGAAAGTACAGTGCCTGCACTCTTAAGGTGGGGTAGTGGTGGAAAGTACAGTGCCTGCACTCTTAAGGTGGGGTGGTGGTGGAAAGTACAGTGCCTGCACTCTTAAGGTGGGGTGGTGGTGGAAAGTACAGTGCCTGCACTCTTAAGGTTGGGTGGTGGTGGAAAGTACAGTGCCTGCACTCTTAAGGTGGGGTAGTGGTGAGACGCACAGTGCCTGCACTCTTAAGGTTGGGTGGTGGTGGAAAGTACAGTGCCTGCACTCTTAAGGTGGGGTAGTGGTGAGACGCACAGTGCCTGCACTCTTAAGGTTGGGTGGTGGTGGAAAGTACAGTGCCTGCACTCTTAAGGTGGGGTAGTGGTGAGACGCACAGTGCCTGCACTCTTAAGGTTGGGTGGTGGTGGAAAGTACAGTGCCAGCACTCTTAAGCTGGGGTGGTGGTGGGAAGTACAGTGCCTGCACTCTTAAGGTTGGGTGGTGGTTGGAAGTACAGTGCCTGCACTCTTATGGTGGGGTGGTGGTGGGAAGTACAGTGCCTGCACTCTTAAGGTTGGGTGGTGGTTGGAAGTACAGTGCCTGCACTCTTATGGTGGGGTGGTGGTGGGAAGTACAGTGCCTGCACTCTTATGGTGGGCTGGTGGTTGGAAGTACAGTGCCTGCACTCTTAAGGTGGGGTGGTGGTGGGAAGTACAGTGCCTGCACTCTTAAGGTGGGGTGGTGGTGGGAAGTACAGTGCCTGCACTCTTAAGGTGGGGTGGTGGTGGGAAGTACAGTGCCTGCACTCTTAAGGTGGGGTGGTGGTGGGAAGTACAGTGCCTGCACTCTTAAGGTGGAGTGGTGGTGGGAAGTACAGTGCCAGCACTCTTAAGATGGGCTGGTGGTTGGAAGTACAGTGCCTGCACTCTTATGGTGGGGTGGTAGTGGGAAGTACAGTGCGTGCCCTCTTAACACCAATAAATGCAGCAAAGGACACAAGAACATGAGAAAGGAGGAACACTGTAGCAGACCTATCGGCTCACACTAGGCAGGTTCTTCTCAAACCGAAAAGCACCAACAAAAGCATTTGTCCAACCCATTTTCAATGCTTCCCAAAGAATGAGCATTAATAACTCTATTAACTCAGATATTATGTTTTGGTGAGCTCACGAGAGACTTCGGAAACACTAAGATGTCTGACAAAGTGACTTTAGTACAATATCAATGATTACCTTTTAGTTTTATCGATGTTTTTCTCAATTGTCGTATACCATAGTAAACTAACTGGCCATTGAGTCGGTAAATTAGATTTACAACTCCAGCTTTGACCAGTCATTCGTCTGACTAATACATACAACGTTATTCACTGTGGCATTATTCGATAAAAATATAGGCATTATTTGCATTTCTTTGACTCTTTATAAACTTTAAAAGTTGAGACAATTTCCCCGTAAACATTTTAAATTTCATTCTTGAAAGGCTGAGAAGATTCATCACAAAATATATGTGTGAAGTAGAATATGAGATGATAGTAGCGAAAGAAGTCGCTATTGGCACCGTTTTTCTGATTTCATTATTTCAGTCAACATTTTCTGCTATTTTATATGTTTATCTTCAAGTATGGCGATTGTGCCATGGGGCGTATCATATTTTTCTAAAAATATAATTGGGTTTTATGGCACTATAGATCTGCATAGCAGATAAATAGTTTAGAGAATTGACAAGTTGATGATTTTGATACATGTGTTTAATATCCATTATGTGATGTATCCGAGATCAGATATCCATTGTGCATGATTAAACGTGTTTAAATTGATTAAAAACGCAATTCTGTCAAAATTATGAGAATTCACAGAATTAATTATAAACACATATCTATTTTCTCGACCAGATATAACTTGATTGCTTAGGAATTAAATATTAAGATGATATTTGTTATTTTCTTTTAAGTTAACATCAATCAATCCAGTCTGCATGACTTTGCATGTTCATCTGTCACTGATTTTTAGAGGAACATGGAATTTTCCGGAGCGTAATATCACGTAGGTAGAACGTTCTAAAAGATATCAGAAAAAAATAATGAATACGACTACTCTTTTGTTGTAATGTCTCAGTGTTGTGAATCACTGAGTTTGTTTTCCGTTAGGTACACACCTTAGATCTAATATGCAAAATTATGTATGTTAGACAGCCCAGCTCAGAGGTTCTTGATGTGGTATGTTAGACACACACGCCAGCATTATGTTGTGTCAAGTTTTTCATTTGTGACACACATCTGGCGTGACTTTCTTCAACTTTCAGTAACAACTGCTGCTGCTGCTGGTGCTGCTGCTGCTGGTGCTGCTGCTGCTGGTGCTGCTGCTGCTGCTGCTGCTGCTGGTGCTGCTGCTGCTGGTGCTGCTGCTGCTGGTGCTGCTGCTGCTGCTGCTGCTGCTGCTGGTGCTGCTGGTGCTGCTGCTGCTGGTGCTGGTGCTGCTGCTGCGTCAACTTGACTCTTATCTTCCTGGACTTCACCAAGTTTCTCCTCCAACACCAGCTCTTAGAATAAAAGGGATTCTCAACGTTTCCTCCAACATTAACCCCCTCGGCTTTGATATATTTCTCATTTACCCCATTACTTCATTACAAGAAAAATTATCGCCAACATAAAGGGACAAAAAAACAAGATCAAAAAAAGTCAATTATTCAGGTTTGTACAAAAACAGCACACAAATATTTACCCATTACTATGTAATTTTTTACCCCAGGGGGTAAATTTACCCATAAATGTTGTCTGGCGTTAGTTAGGCACACGTTCAGCCTCTAAACAGCTAAAAGATGTATTTGAACTACTAACAGAAAGGCGTTTGAAAAACCAAACCGGGAAAAATGGCCTCAATCTCTGTGATTTTGACTGACTTCAGTAACACTGGACTTTTTTTTCCCAGTATTTTGTAACTTTTAACATTTTTCAACCATTTTTATCCGGTCTCTGGAATGCTGTTTTGATATACATATTCATATACACTTAGCAAGACAAATACAGCATCAGAGAGATAAACAAGGGAATAGAAGCAAACAGTTTATATAATGTAAACAGGAGAAGCTCTCAGCATTGAGCTATGATTTGCCAGACTCGAGGAATATTGTCAGTCGGGCTTTATGTCAACAGAGATGAAAGTCAGCAATAGGTCGAGGCTGCCATACCTCGTGGCCACAGCCAACATTGTTATGTTAATAACCATGACCATCATCTCTATAACCATCACGATCTTTATTATATGTATTAACTCGCTTTTCCTAACCACTATCGCCATATTCACTAAAATTAGTGCCATAACCACTCTCTTTATAAGTATCACCACCATCTACATTCTCTGTATAAGTATGATCACCATCTACACTCTATTTATAAGTATCACCATTATCTACACTCTCTATATAAGTATCATCACCATATACACTCTATATAAGTATCACCACCATCTACACTCTGTGTAAGTATGATCACCATCTACACTCTATTTATAAGTATCAAAATCATCTACACTCTCTATATAAGTATCACCACCATCTACACTCTCTCTATAAGTATCACCACTATCTACACTCTCTGTATAAGCATCATCACCATATACACTTTCTGAATAAGTATCATCACCATCTACACTCTCTGTATAAGTATCATCACAATCTACGGTCTCTGTATAAGTATCACCACCATATACACTCTCTTTATAAGTATCACCACCATCTACACTCTGTATATAAGCATCATCACTATCTACACTCTCTACATAAGCATTATTACCATCTACACTCTATATATAAGCATCATCACCATCTACATAACCATCACACTATATTCACTATGACTAGTATTACTAACATAATGACAGTCACTACATTACTATAAGCATTATCAGAATTTCTGTGAGTAACGCTACCACCTTCACCATAAAAAAATAGTTGTCTTCATAATCGCTCTCATTATAATCTAAAACCAAGACAACAGTGCATTAGTGTTCGCAATAAAGCTAACAGAATTCTTGGCTTCATATCTAGAAGTATAAATAATAGAAGTCCTCAGGTTGTTCTTCAACTCTATATATCCTTGGTTAGGCCTCATTTAGACTATGCTGCTCAGTTCTGGTCACCGTATTACAGAATGGATATAAATGCTCTGGAAAACGTACAGAGAAGGATGACAAAGATGATCCCATGTATCAGAAATCTTTGTAGATGAATTTGTACATGAATGGTTCAGAGAACCGACACGTTGATAAATTAGACACATGTGCAACTCTTGGGTATCTTTATTGAGGAAACGTTTCGCCACACAGTGGCTTCATCAGTCCATACAAAGGAGAATCTTGAAGAACAGGAGGAGAATGAGGTAATCAGTCCCTCAACCTTGAGTCGATGTGGTCAGTCCATCAATCTTGAATAGAATACGGCATACGTGCGGAGAAGGAGCTTATAAACCGTTGGCAGGAGAGGTGCAGCAGTCATAGGTGGCGTCACACTTGTTCAATGTGGAAGTAGGTCGTGCCCAAGAATTAGGCAAGTGAAGAATTCCCAAGTATTAAGATCCCAAGAAGTTGCAGTGTCTGACAGGTTTGTAGATGAATGGTTCAGAGAACCGACATGTTGATATATTAGACACATGTGTCTAATTTATCATCAGAAATCTTCCCTATGAGGATAGACTGAGGACCCTGAATCTGCACTCTCTCGAAAGGCGTAGAATTAGGGGGGATATGATCGAGGTGTATAAATGGAAAACAGGAATAAATTAAGGGGATGTAAATAGTGTGTTGAAAATTTCCAGCCAAGACAGAACTCGCAACAATGGTTTCAAGTTGGAAAAATTCAGATTCAAGAAGGATATAGGAAAGCACTGGTTTGGTAATAGAGTTGTGGATGATTGGAACAAACTCCCGAGTACAATTATTAAGGCTAAAACGTTGTGTAGTTTTAAAAATAGGTTAGATAAATACGTGAGTGGGTGTGGGTGGGTGTTAGTTGGACCTGACTAGCTTGTGCTGCTGGGTCTGGTGGGGTGCTCCTTCCTTGAGTGGAGGTGACGAGACTGGGTGGGTCATTGGGCTAATCCGGGGGGGTGACATGGACCTGCTCTGCATGGGTCAGTAGGCCTGTTGCAGTGTTCCTTCTTTCTTATGTTCTTATGTTATATTATATTCATTATTAATAATCTCTCTCTTCTCTTTTCCTTATTTGTCCTTCCCTTCCTGCCTACAGCGCTTTCCCATACTGCTTGCATATCAGCCATATCTTTCCCAACAGCAATTGCAAGAACACAAGAATGGAGGAACACTGCAAGATGCCTACTGGTCCATACAAGGCAGGTTCTTATCAACAACATACCGCCTCTCCTAAGCTCCTTAAATTATGCATACCTTTTCCCTAGCCTCTATCATTAATATTTTTTATTCTGCTTTACGCTCCTCCATCAGTCATATTTACCAATCTGTATCCTCTACCATCAACCAGGTTTTCAGATTTCCCAGAAACATGTCCATCATCCGCTAATCTCCCTCATGAAATATATTTAATTACTGGATTACCATCAATCATGTATTTACTTCCTGAGTTCCCACAACAACCACATTTTCCACTCTCCAAGTGGGGTATACATATATATATATATATATATATATATATATATATATATATATATATATATATATATATATATATATATATATATATATATATATATATATATATATATATATATATATATATATATATATATATATATATATATATATATATATATATATATATATATATATATATATATATATATATATATATATATATATATATATATATATATATATATACATGTATATATATATATATATATATATATATATATATATATATATATATATATATATATATATATATATATATATATATATATATATATATATATATATATATATATATATATATATATATATATATATATATATATATATATATATATATATGTATATATATATATATATATATATATATATATATATATATATATATATATATATATATATATATATATATATATATATATATATATATATATATTAATATTAACACATCGGCCGTTTCCCACCAAGGCAGGGTGGCCCGAAAATGAAAAACTTATATCATCATTCACTCCTTCACTGTCTTGCCAGAGGCGACTAGCCGAGGACGCAAACCCATGTCGCTCTTACCCTCTGGACCAATCAATACTACAAGAATCAAGAATCACATCTAGTTCTGCTAGGTGCTTGATTCTTGTAGGATTGAGTGGTCCTGTGTGTTAGAATACACACACACACACACACACGCACACACACACACCCACACACACACACACACACACACACACACACACACACACACACATATATATATATATATATATATATATATATATATATATATATATATATATATATATATATATATGTATATGTATATATATATATATATATATATATATATATATATATATATATATATATATATATATATATATTCATTCTTTTTCAACAAACCAGCCGTATCCCACCGAGGCAGGGTGGCCCTAAAAGAAAAACGAAAGTTTCTATTTTTAAATTTAGTAATTTGTACAGGAGAAGGGGTTACTAGCCCCTTGCTCCCGGCATTTTAGTGGCCTCTTACAACACGCATGGCTTAGGGAGGAAGAATTCTGTTCCACTTCCCCATGGAGATAAGAGGAAATAAACAAGAACAAGAACTAGAAAGAAAATAGAAGAAAACCCGGAGGGATGTGTATATATATGCATGTATATATATGTATGTGTAGTGTGACCTAAGTGTAAGTAGAAGTAGCAAGACGTACCTGAAATCTTGCAGGTTTATGAGACAGACAAAAGACACCAGCAATCCTACCATCATGTAAAACAATTACAGGCTTTCGTTTTACACTCACTTGGCAGGATGGTAGTACCTCGTGTGTGTGTGATGAATGGTTTGAAAAACCGACAAGTTGAAGATTGAGACACTTATGCAGCATATGCTGCATAAGTGTCTCAATCTTCATCATGGTAGTACCTCCCTGGGCGGTTGCTGTCTACCAACCTACTACCTATAATATATATATATATATATATATATATATATATATATATATATATATATATATATATATATATATATATATATATATATATATATATATATATATATATATATATATATATATATATATATATATATATATATATATATATATATATATATATATATATATATATATATATATATATATAGAGAGAGAGAGAGAGAGAGAGAGAGAGAGAGAGAGAGAGAGAGAGAGAGATATACCACCTCTAGGACTGTCCTAGGGACCCTCATTCCTCAGAGAAAAGAATAAACTTGCTTCAGGGAAAACTCAAGGTTCTCCCTGAAGCTGTCTGAGAATTTTCTCCTACCACCCCTTATATTTCAAGTATGTTTTATTTAAAGAAAAAAACATTGGCCAAACATTCACAAAAACACAACAGAAAGTAAAAGAACTTAGGTAACTTAGAGCTACATCTCAAATACTTCGTCCAGCTCCCCTGCGGTGGGCCGCGTGCCTAGGCTGCTGCAGGCATTTCCCCTCTGGATCGCAACACCATATATTACCATATATAATTATCCCCACCATCTCCCCATCAATATTAACCATGTTATCTCTCTTCTAACCCCTCCCCCCATTAACTATTTTTCTCCTGGCATGACCACCACAATGACCTACTATATTCACTTCCTTCCTATCGCAATCACTATGACCTACCATAACCTGCCGTGTTCACTCTCCTCCCATCACCACCATCATGACTTTCCATGTTCACTTCCCTCCCATGACCACTAAAATATCCTACCATAATCACTTCCCTCCCATGACCACACCATGACCTACCATACTCACTTCCCTCCCATGCCCACCACCATAACCTACCATGTTCACTTCCCTCCCGTCACCACCACCATAACCTACCATGTTCACTTCCCTCCCGTCACCACCACCATGACCTACCATGTTCACTTCCCTCCCGTCACCACCACCATAACCTACCATGTTCACTTCCCTCCCGTCACCACCACCACCATGACCTACCATGTTCACTTCCCTCCCGTCACCACCACCACCATAACCTACCATGTTCACTTCCCTCCCGTCACCACCACCATGACCTACCATGTTCACTTTCCTCCCGTCACCACTACCATGACCTACCATGTTCTCTTCCCTCCCGTCACCACCACCACCATGACCTACCATGTTCACTTCCCTCCCGTCACCACCACCATGACCTACCATGTTCACTTCCCTCCCGTCACCACTACCATGACCTACCATGTTCACTTCCCTCCCGTCACCACCACCATGACCTACCATGTTCACTTCCCTCCCGTCACCACCACCACCATGACCTACCATGTTCACTTCCCTCCCGTCACCACCACCACCATGACCTACCATGTTCACTTCCCTCCCGTCACCACCACCATAACCTACCATGTTCACTTCCCTCCCGTCACCACCACCATGACCTACCATGTTCACTTCCCTCCCGTCACCACCACCATGACCTACCATGTTCACTTCCCTCCCGTCACCACCACCATGACCTACCATGTACACTTCCCTCCCGTCACCACCACCATGACCTACCATGTTCACTTCCCTCCCGTCACCACCACCATGACTTACCATGTTCACTTCCCTCCCATGCCCACCACCATAACCTACCATGTTCACTTCCCTCCCGTCACCACCACCATGACCTACCATGTTCACTTCCCTCCCGTCACCACCACCATGACCTACCATGTTCACTTCCCTCCCGTCACCACCACCATAACCTACCATGTTCACTTCCCTCCCGTCACCACCACCATGACCTACCATGTTCTCTTCCCTCCCGTCACCACCACCATGACCTACCATGTTCACTTCCCTCCCGTCACCACCACCATGACCTACCATGTTCACTTCCCTTCCGTCACCACCACCATGACCTACCATGTACACTTCCCTCCCGTCACCACCACCATGACCTACCATGTTCACTTCCCTCCCGTCACCACCACCATGACCTACCATGTTCACTTCCCTCCCATGCCCACCACCATAACCTACCATGTTCACTTCCCTCCCGTCACCACCACCATGACCTACCATGTTCACTTCCCTCCCGTCACCACCACCATGACCTACCATGTTCACTTCCCTCCCATGCCCACCACCATAACCTACCATGTTCACTTCCCTCCCGTCACCACCACCATGACCTACCATGTTCACTTCCCTCCCGTCACCACCACCATGACCTACCATGTTCACTTCCCTCCCGTCACCACCACCATGACCTACCATGTTCACTTCCCTTCCGTCACCACCACCATGACCTACCATGTTCACTTCCCTCCCGTCACCACCACCATGACCTACCATGTTCACTTCCCTCCCGTCACCACCACCATGACCTACCATGTTCACTTCCCTCCCATGACCACCATGACCTTCCATATTCATCACACTAACACAACATTGAAAAAAAGAAACCTGCACACACTCACAAAAAAAGATAATTGTATATATTATACCAATTCATTAAAAATAAGAGTCAAATTGATTTATGCAATAATGTTTTAGATAATTAAAAAAGAATGAAATATTTTCTATTTTTGTTTATATTTTTAATACGAGATGTATGATACTGTATTGATGAATTTTAATTGGTTTAAAATAAAAAGTTATTACAGTGAGCTTACTGAAGTGCTCTTCTCTCTGCAGGTTCGTTGCTGAAGCTTTCTCCTTCAGTGAGTATTGTGTACGTTTCTGCATGTGTGTGCTTACTGATGCACGTGTGTGCATCTGTGAGTGGATTTGCATTTGCCTGTGCATATTCATGCGTATTTGAGTGTGTGTGTGTGTGTGTGTGTGTGTGTGTGTGTGTGTGTGTGAGTGTGTTTGTCTATCAGTGTTTACAATTTTAATACGTCTCTGTGTGCTTATATGCAAATTAATTGCAAGACAGAACATTTCCTCTTTTATTTTTCCTTGAAATTGATTTTATGCAAACAAGAAACAGAGACAAAACTGTCAGAGTGTATCACACAAACACAGACTTTATCAATAACAAAAACAGTGAGGTAAAGTTCAGATGTTATATCTCTTAGAGAGACGAAGCTCAATGGAGAAATAAATACAATTTGCCCTGAAGATTATCCAATACCGAGAAAATAAAGAACGAGAGGAGGAGAAGAATGGTGAGGATGACAAGAACCGTAAGAGAGTTTTAATAAAATGAAAACCGTAAGCACAAGAGAATTCGAAGACTACTTGATGATTCTTATAAAGCAGTTTAGATTAATAAAGTGAAAAGTATAAGTAGTTATATGATTCACGAAATCGTAATGAGACGATTACAAACAAGCCATACCACGGGCTGGGTTAGAACCCTCGATCAGAGAGTGATAAAACTCCAGACCGACGCTTTAGCCACTGGACCAGCTGGTTACAATATGATTCATCCAACTACCATAGGAAGGTGTAGAAATATACCTAGTTGCATAAATGTGGCTAATGTCAGTGATGAATTTCAGGCTGTAGTCTATGTATATTCCCACTAATTTTCTTCCCTCGTCATGTTTTTCTGTATACAAATTATTTATTTCCCGTTAAATTGAGTTTTTTAAGTTCAGTTCCTAAACATTTTATTCTGAAACAAAGCTAAATTGGCAAACTTAAGAATATTATGTGTAGTGAAAAATGCTTGGATTCTTTTTATATATTATCCTTTCAAAGTTTTTTTGGTAATAAAGGCAAGTTAGAGATTGGTCTACAGTTGTTGATATCAGTGTGTGTCAGTCTTTATATCTAGGGGTATTTTGAGCAAGTTTAAGAATTTCTGGGATAGTTTAAGTGTCAATAGATTTATTAAATTAGACACATGTGCTACACTTGGGTATCTTTATTGAGGAAACGTTTCATCACACAGTGGCTTCATCAGTCCAGACAAAGGAGAACATTGAAGAACAGGAGGAGTTTGAGGTAATCAGTCCTTCAACCTTGAGTCGATGTGGTCAGTCCATCAATCTTGAAAAGAATACAGCATATGTGTGAAGAAGTAGCTTATATACCACAGGCAGGAGAGGTGCAGCAGTCGTAGGTGGTATCACATTTGTCCCATGTGGAAGTAGGTCGTGCCCAAGGGTTAGGCAAGTGAATAATTCCCTGTATTAAGATCCCAAGATGTTGCTGTGTCAGCCAGGAATGTAGATGAATAGTTCAGAGAACCGACATGTTGATAAATTAGACACATGTGCAACACTTGTTGTACATGTGTCTAATTTATCAACTTGTCGGTTCTCTGAACCATTCATCTATATTACAGATTTATTAAAGATTGCTGCAGTGATAACTGATAACACATGCTCAACTCTCTTATATACGAATGGTGGAATACTGGCTTTATTACGTTCCTTATATCTGAGTGCTTTTAATAGTGAAGTTACAGCTGCATGAATTGTCGTAGACAGGCAGAGGGAGACCTGAAGTAATCACTAACCTGAACAGTAGAATTTGTGATTTTGCGAGCAAGGTTAGTCCCTTTGGTTGAGAAAAACTCGTCAGGTTTATTCTCTGTATCAGCAATATGGATGGAAAATTCATTTGTTCAGGTCAGAGCAATTTGTTAGATCTTGGCAAATTTGCGCAGGCCTAGAATTTGTAAGGATATATTTCAGACCATTTTCACCTCTCCCTTTAGCTCTTCGAACCTGTTTGCATAATACTGTTGTTTAGATATTTTATAAGCACTGCTAGTTCCATGGGAATTCAACCCAATCTGTATCGGTACTCATGTGTAACCTTGTCAATAGATCTCAGGCTGGTTTAGTCTTTCGGTTGTAATCAGTTTGGTTTTTAAAGGACAGTATTATAGAGGCACTAAATTTTCTGACGGTCAGCTTGACCACTTGAGTGAATATCATTACTATTGCTAAATTCTTTCTGCTAATCAGTGGTGCATATTGACGTAATAAAATTATTCGATGATACCTCACTATGGATCCTGAAAGAAATAGATTATGTGAATATGTGGGCTGCTGGGGAAGTTGCATACTAATCAATAATACTAAGTATGTGCATATGTGGTCAAGGTAAGATGTAGATCTCTCTGTAATGTGCATGAGTTTGCTTATTAAGGACAGTAAAAGGAAGCTATATATGTTGTTAAGGAAGCCACCTATTTGTGGGTCAACTGCTTGTATGATATTAATGATAAAATCACCAGAAATTATTTATGATTGCATCTTTAAGGTTATCTCCAAATAGTGACTGTTCGTGTGAGGAGTTATGTAGACAGTACCTATTGCTATTAGGTCACGCATATTTTTAGTTGTAAATTTGGCTAAAATGTTTTTACCTTTTTCATCGCTGGTACAAGTTGAATTTATACACTGCATCTCATTGGAACAGTATATTTGATCTGGTCTGCAGTCATGGATGTGTATCCAGGTGTATCAGAGATGTATATTGCATAATTTTTAAGCCAAGTTTCTGTGAGAAAAATAAAGGTAAATATATCTCGTATCTTACAGCAATGTAAAAGAGAACTGGTATGTGTTTCTTGTTATTTAGAGTTGTTTGTGCTTGACTAAATATGTAGTATTTACAGTCTTGGTTAGTTGTAAACTAGTTTACTGTAGAGCTCTAGGAGGAGGTTAAGGACGTGATGTATATTTTCATACCTGGGATATACATATAGTAAATAATAGTCGTGATTGATAAAAACTAAAAAGATATATTGCAAAATAAAGGAAAAGTTAATTACTAAATAAAATATAACTATATTGTGAATAGTAAAAAATATTAACATTAAAAATGAAATGAGAACTATAGTTAAAATTTGGTATAATATAACTGCAATGAACAGTAGACAGAGAAGCTAGAGAATGATGAGTTATGCAAAGATATGAATAAATGGGGAGAATACTGAGGAACAGTAAATAAACTGTAAACAAAATGCAGTGAAAACAATAAAAAATTATTTATTTACAAAATATAAAACGATAGTTTGGAATCTAGTTTGCAAACAGTGTATAAAAATTCACTGTTCGTCTCTTTTGTCTTTATATCTATTATGCCAGAGCTTAACTTTTCCCCTGACACACATCGCAACTCCACCCCATTTCTCATTGACTCGACCAGAGTGAATTAATTTATAGCCCTGCATGTGGCATTCAGCAGGCATGTCCTTATCTCTCAGACCCAACCAGGTCACGGTTATGGCGGTTATAAATGTGTTTCCTGAACAAGCAATTCGTCTCATTTTTATTTCTGCCTCTCAGACTATTAGTATAATAAATGTCGAGGGAGTTCATTACTCGCCTCTCTCTCCTGTCTTTCTTTATCTGAGAACCACCTCCATGTTTTTATCAATAACTTTTCCAAGCATTTTTTTTAATATCTTTGCAAATCTTTCTCCTTTTATTCGTAGTAATACATTTCCTTTTGTTATTCCTTAAACAAACACATAAATATAAGTAGACTAAAGAAAACATAACATTCACGAGAGGTGTATAACAGTGTGGAAACGCAGAGAGTTTACTTTAATCTCAATTATTCAGAGTAAAATATTCCTGTCTTATGGTGAACAGCTGATATGCAGACTTAATGACCCTCATGTAGCTGATAGGATTAAAAAAAAAATCGACCAATCGACCCAGAGGCACGCAACAAAACCTGTATCAACACTGAGAGTTGCAGATTATGATTACGTAGCAACACACCAGTATAGATGGACCTTGGGGAAATCTCATATACAAAATATTCAGAGGATCACATACTGTAAATTGGTAGATTGAGATGCAGGGAGAGAATACCAGGGGACATAGATGGAAGCTAATGACATAGTTAACCTTCGCAAATGATGAATTACTTTTCCAGACATACCGAAGTGAGCAGGTGAGCTCACTCTGAGGACCAAACACTAGGCACTCTTTTAAGAGTATTAGCTAGCCATCGAGGCCTGTAATCAGTAAAATTAGCGGAAAAAAAGAATGTTGAGGTAAGGTCAGGAACTATGAATGAAGCTGAAAACTCTGTTTGCGAGAGAAGCTGGAGTTTGTATACACACAGAATCATTCTCATTCACATTGCACAATGCAGTAAGCAGACCAGAAAGCCATTTATCCGAAAAGCCAGATAAAGAGCTGTTCATTAAATCAGAAAGCCATCGATCACGTCAGCTGACTTTTCACAGAGAGAACAATTCAATTATACAGCAATTGTTCCATTTATCAAGCAAGCAGACAGTTCCAACCAAAAGTTTGTCTACCTAGGTAACTGACCAGTTACTCAGTAACTTAGGAGCCAGGCACGTAGCCACTTCCTCAACCAGCCACTCATCTACACAAGCAGCTAGCTAGTCAGTCAGCTACTGGGACAAGCAGCCAGCCAGTTACCTACTGGGACAAGCAGTCGACCACTTAGCTTTTGAGGGAATGAGCGAAACACCAAACTCAAGAGGCTAGCAGTCAACCAACCAGTAAATGAAGCAAGCAGACTGCCACCCAACATCTGAGACAAGCAGCCAGACACCCAGTACCTGAGACAAGCAATACGCCACTTAACGCCTGAGACAAGCAATAAACCATACTACACTTAAGACAAGCAACCAGCCACCCAACAACTGCAGAAGGCAGCCAAATACCAAACACCTACAGAAGGTAGCCAGCTACCAACAACTGCAGAAGGTAGAAAGTTACCAAGAACTGCAGATGACAGCCAGCAACACAACTTTGTAAAGTCACCAGTCGCTCAGAAGAAGCCATTCATTTACTTACTCAGTAGAAATCACAGATTTATTCAACAGAAGTCACACATTTTCTCAGAAACCCTCTCAGTCACTCAGCCATGCAGTTCTTCCCAACCTCATAGCTTCTCGGTGGATTTGTCATATACGATTTATATTATGACTGATTTAGTTAGGTTAGATTGTCGTCTGTCAAGAAAATCAAGTATAACTTCTCACAACATTAACTAGATGTGTTGAAACCGCTGCGATCAGAGAAAGGTATCCCTGTATTTCATAACCCCAGTCCCCTGTTCCTCAGTGCACGCAACTGGAATAGTGCAGAGTGCGGAACAGCTGATAAAGCGGTTAAATATTTCTTTGAATATCTGGATATATCAGAAGAAGCAAGCACAAGTCATCACATGGAAATTAATATCCACATTTTTTCGGTCACCACAAATACTCTAAAATACTTACGCATATTGAGTCTGAAGCTACTATGATATTGAGTCAGCACTTTATTAAAGTCTGTCAGATGTAATGGAACAATACACAAATAACCCGCACGAACGAGAGAGGAGCTTACGAGAACGTTTTGGCCAAACGTCGTCGTTAGCTCCTCTTTCCTATGTGCGAGTTATTTGTGCATTCAGAAATTATCACATAAAAAGCAGTATTTCAATTTGGGACCTGCACGTCATGGGTTAGCAGAGTTTTCTAATTCCTTGGGTAGCCTTGAGATTAAGTTTTACAAATATTTCTGCTATAAAGTTTGAATTTGAGGAGGACTTGCATAGTATGGGCATGTAGACCTGCAGTAGTGTTCCTCCATTCTTACGTTCACTCTTCCACTTATATGCTTCAGTAATGTCTTCCATCATTCTACATCTCTGACTAGAATGAAGGTTCAAATCTATTCTCGTATCACAGATTCCTTGCACAGTGGATTAATTTTGTCATCCATCTCTACACTTCAGTGCATTTATATCTATTCTCTAGTATGGCTAACAAAACTGAGCTGTATAATCTAAATGAGGCCTTTCTAGTGTTGTATAGAGCTGTAAAATAACTTTCTGACTCCTGTTACTTATTGCTTGATATAAATCCAGTTACTCTGATAGCTTTATTACGCACTATTAAGCACTGTTGTTTTGCCTTCAGATTTCTTCTTACCATGACTCCCAAGTTTATTTCACATTCTGTATGATCAAGCTCTACTTCACCTAGTTTATAACTATGAGCATTATTTTCACTTCCCGGAATTAGTACTTTGCATTTGTCTACACCGAACTGCACCTGCCACTTTTTAGACCACGACATTAGTTTGTCAAAAACATACTGAAGTTCAATGTTATCCTACTCAGAATCTATTACTCGGCCTTTTTTTGATGTCATCGGCGAATTTACTGATCACACTTGTTATCCCTTCGTCAAGGTCATTTATGTAAATTATGACCAACAATGGGCGTACAAGTGACCCATGTAGAACACCACGTGTTACTGATCTCCACTCAGATTTCACACCATTTATGCAGACTCTGCTTCCTACTGGTCAGCCATGTCTAGATCCATGACAGGAATTTTCCTTGAATACCATGAGCTGCCACCTTCTTCAACTGCCTTTTGTGTGCACTCATCAAAATGTACCCTACAAAACCTTTACTAAAACCTAAATAAACAATTTGGCATTCGTTATCATAATCAACTGCTTTAGCTGAGACCATTGTTTTTCTTGGTCCAGGGATTCAAAGAGGAGAAATACATCATCCTGCTTCCTCGTCACCTCTGACAACTTTAACACCGTTTTTGAGGCTAACAAAGGAGGTTTCCTAACCGGATCTTGGGAGCAGAATGTTCGAAAAATAGGTAAACTTTGTCATGATTGCTGGTAGCACCAGTCCTATCCTGTCGATAAACAGGTGGAATAATTTCAACAGGTGAAAGACCTTGTCGGTCCTTGACCAAGGGCCACCAGGTTTTGGACCCCACTCTTCCTGATGCCAGTTTTCTCTTTGTGACAGACTCCTGTCTAGAGACAGCTTAGATTTCATCTTCTTCCTTTCAATTCGTTGACAGGCCTGCTCTCTCTCTCTCTCTCTCTCTCTCTCTCTCTCTCTCTCTCTCTCTCTCTCTCTCTCTCTCTCTCTCTCTCTCTCTCTCTCGGGTAAGTCCAGGCAAGTTTAATTTTTTACCACTGTATTCTGAACAACTCTGGAGTGGCTAGAGCTTCATACTTTCTCAAGACTCCACCGTCAGTAATATTTACGTTGACACTGGGTAAAATGTAACTGTGGTGGCAGCAATATTGGTAGATATCACCCCCTTACACACAGCTTGATACAGTATGTGAAGTCATTTAACAAACAGAATTTAGTTACTGACTGGAAACCTTCTAAACAACTGTGATCTTTGACCAACTAAATCACTGTAATCCTAACATTTCTCATTTTACAAGATAAAATGAATACCATTTATGGTTTATACATCTGAAAGAATGTAATAACCAAAAATTTAACCCTGACAATATTATAGTTGCACCTTTGCTTTTTGTTTTTCATAAGCATTTTTTAATAAATTACTAGTATATTGCAAGCTTTTTTTTTTTTTACAATTATAGGGATATTCTAAGATACAGTCACTGCAGCGTTTCAATTTTGTATATTGTATCTTATCTGATTATGAAATTTAATAAAAATTCCCATCAATTGCTTCAACATCCTATATAATAATAATGATATACAGTACTGTAAACCACTAATTCATGGTTCTAAGAAAGGTGATAACTTTGCTTGGCCAACATATCTTTTTTGTTTGTTTACAAAGTTTTTATGTCCAGAGAGTCCTGCCACTGGTTATGTCCAGAGAGTCCTGCCACTGGTTATGTCCAGAGAGTCCTGCCACTGGTTATGTCCAGAGAGTCCTGCCACTGGTTATGTCCAGAGAGTCCTGCCACTGGTTATGTCCAGAGAGTCCTGCCACTGGTTATGTCCAGAGAGTCCTGCCACTGGTTATGTCCAGAGAGTCCTGCCACTGGTTATGTCCAGTGAGTCCTGCCACTGGTTATGTCCAGAGAGTCCTGCCACTGGTTATGTCCAGAGAGTCCTGCCACTGGTTATGTGAGGGGCTCTTGATTTAGGGAATTGGATCTGTGCTCCAGTTCCCCGAATTAAGCCTGAATGCCTTCCACATCCCCCCCCAGGCGCTGTATAATCCTCCGGGTTTAGCGCTTCCCCCTTGATTATAATAATAATAATCCACCGTCAGTAGTGGAGCCCATGGTAGTAGTTGTGGTGGTGTGGTTGTGGTGGTGTGTTTGTGGTAGTGTAGCTGTTGTAGTGTGGTTGTGGTAGTGCAGTTGTTGTAGTGTGATTGTGGTGGTGTTGTTCTCGTAGTGTAGTTGTGCTGGTGTTGTTGTGGTTCTCCTAGTGTGGTTGTGTTGTAACTGTGGTGGTGTGGTTGTGTTAGTGTAGTTGCTGTAGTGTGGTTGTGGAGGAGTGGTTGTAGTGTAGTTGTTGTAGTGTGGTTGTGGTGGTATGGTTGTGTTAGTGTAGTTGCTGTAGTGTGGTTGTGGAGGAGTGGTTGTAGTGTAGTTGTTGTAGTGTGGTTGTGGTGGTGTGGTTGCGGTAGTGTAGTTGTTGTAGTGTGGTTGTGAGGTGTGGTTCTCGTAGTGCAGTTATGCTGGTGTTGTTGTGGTTCTCGTAGTTTGGTTGTGTTGTGATTGTGGTGGTGTGGTTTTGGTAGTGCGGTTGTTGTGGTGAGGTGGTGGTGGTGGTGGTGAAGTTGTAGTGGTGTAGTGGTAGTGATATGGTTGTGGTAGTGTTGGTGGTATGAGTGTGGTAGTGAGGTTGTGGTGATGGGGTTGTGATAGCGTGGTTGTTTTGTGGTTGTAGTGGTAGTTTGGTGGTTATATTGTTGGTGTGGTGGTGATGTGGCTGTGGTGTTGTAGTTGCTGTGTTGATGGTGGTGTGATGGAGGTAAAATTTCTGTAGTGGTGTGGTGGTGTGACTGTGGTAGTATTGTCTGGTGGTGTGGTTTTAGGGGTGTGGTGGCGGTGATATGATTGTGGTGGTATGATTGTGGTGTTGTGGAGTTCATGATGGTGCTGGAGGTGATAATTGATTGTGGTCGTAGCAGTGTGGGTATTAGTTAAGGTGTAAGTATGGTAGTGGTGGTCGTAGCAGTGTGGGTATTAGTTAAGGTGTAAGTATGGTAGTGGTGGTCGTAGCAGTGTGGGTATTAGTTAAGGTGTAAGTATGGTAGTGGTGGTCGTAGCAGTGTGGGTTTTAGTTACGTTGTAAGTATGGTAGCGGTGGTCGTAGCAGTGTGGGTTTTAGTTACGTTGTAAGTATGGTAGCGGTGGTCGTAGCAATGTAGGTTTTAGTTAAGGTGTAAGTATGGTAGTGGTGGTCGTAGCAGTGTGGGTTTTAGTTACGGTGTAAGTATGGTAGGGATGGTCGTAGCAGTGTGGATATTAGTTAAGGTGTAAGTATGGTAGTGGTGGTCGTAGCAGTGTGGGTTTTAGTTACGGTGTAAGTATGGTAGTGGTGGTCGTAGCAGTGTGGGTTTTAGTTAAGGTGTAAGTATGGTAGGGGTGGTCGTAGCAGTGTGGATATTAGTTAAGGTGTAAATATGGTAGTGGTGGTCGTAGCAGTGTGGGTTTTAGTTAAGGTGTAAGTAGTGGTGGTCGTAGCACTGTGGGTTTTAGTTAAGGTGTGAGGATTTTAGTGGTGGTCGTAGCAGTGTGGGTTTTAGTTAATGTATGGGTATGTTTCTCGTGGTAGTTCAATCATACAAGTGAGTTTAGTAGTGGTGTTGTGATGGTATTGACGACGGTAGGAGTTGTGGCTCTGGTTGTAGCGTGTTAATGTCCCAAGAGGCAGTGTTGGTTTTAGTGGTGATGGGTTGAAGGATTACCAGTGTTGTTATTGGTTGCACACTGGTGCAGCGGGGATGATATTATTGGACAATTTGGTTGTATTGTGGTGGTAGGTTGTTTCAGTAATTTTTTTTGTTAGTAGTTGGAATGCTTTTAATGAGGCAATAATGGAAACTAGTGGTGGTGGTGGTGATGATGGAGGTGGTGGTGGTGGTGATGATGATGGTGGTGGTGATGGTGGTTGTGGTCGTGATGGTGGTTGTGGTAGTGGACGTGATGATGGTTGTGGTTGTGGTCGCGATGGTGGTTGTGGTGGTGGTGGTGGTGATGGTGGTTGTGGTGGTGGTGGTGGTGATGGTGGTTGTGGTAATGGTGGTTGTGGTGGTGGTAGTGATGGTGGTGATGATGGCGATGGTGGTGATGATGGTGATGGTGGTGATGGTGGTGATGGTGGTGATGATGGTGATGGTGGTGATGGTGGTGATGATGGTGATGGTGGTGATGGTGGTGATGGTGGTGATGATGGTCGTGGAAAAAACATCTACTTGTGAAAGGGGTGATATTCCTGACAATTTGGTTAAACAATATTAATTTACACGTTTACGTAAAATTTTTTTCCTCCAAACATTATTCAAAAATCAGTGTTTATGGGCTGTGGTGAGAAAAACATTGTATCCAACACTAATGTTTTTGTATTAAATTTTATGTATTAAATTCATACCGAATTTAAAACATAAAATTTATGACCGTGACCTGTATTTCTTTTCAAAAAACCTACTCAAATAGACCTATTTATTTACTGATATTTACACTTGTAAACATTGATACCTCGTAGGGAAGGAGATTTTTTTTTTTCCCGTGTTCGTGCAACATGAAAAAAGGCTATAAAAATCCTAATAATTACAAGTTACTTTTTGTGAGCAAATTTGTCTGCATTTATCACGAATCAGTTTTTGACAAAGTGTTTCTTATGGTAACAATAATTTCCCTTAATTGTTTCAAGAATTGTAGGAATTTTGTTAGATAATAAATTGTCAACTTTGCAGATGACAATTATCTGGCGAGAATCTGAGGAGAAATTGCAATTATTTTGGGAGAAATTTGCTAGTGTATGTCAGAGAAAGAAAGAGAATGTAAACAATGGAAGTAGCAAGCTGAAGAGAGTGATAAAAATAAGGGCAATGAAAGGTTAAATGTCAAGCTGGAGGGAGGAAGTAGAGACGAAATAGTGTGTACGGATTTTTGCAGGGTGGACCTGTAAACAGACGAGTCTATGAAGGATGAAGCGAACAACAAAACTGACAAGGTGAAACAGTGGGTGGTGCATTAAGACATATGTCGAGACAAAAGAAAAATATGGAAAAATGGAAAAATGTGGAATGTATCAGAGTTAAGTGGTCCCATTACTCTTACATGGGTTTGAAGTATGGGTTTTAAACGATGAAGCGAGGTTTAAAGCTGGGAAGAGCGGCTACCGTATTTAGAGGACGATATGTGGCGTGAATGTTATGCAGAGAATTCAGAACGTGAAGATTAGAAGAAAGTGTATGGATTATTGGAGTGGTTTGGGCATTTCCCAAGAATAGAGCAAAATATGAAAACTAGAAAGATACATAAATCAAGGGTGTAGAGAAGGAGGGATATGGGTCGTACCCAGGAAAAGTTGGAGGGAGGGGGTAAAGGAGAGGCTGAATGTTAGACAACTAGACAACTTTGAGTCCTGGAGGTGGGATGTAATGTGTCTGCACTCTAGAGGAGGGTAGAGGATGTAGCAGTTCGGAGGATCATCTGAGCTGTGATGCCAATATGCTTTTCCTAAGATAGCGGTGAACTGAAAGCTGGCGAATATGTTTCCTCTCTTTTTTTTCTTCTTTTGGTCACTTCGGTGGTCGGTATGTATGAAAATACCCATTGTTGAAGTTCATAAAGAGCTTCATTATATATCATTTACTTTCTATGAACATTTAAGCTAAAATTTTAGAACAGATTTTTAAAAACTTACAAATAATTTATCCTCTACCACTCAAGTTCCGCTAAGCAGTTTCGCTAAATTCCTTCATAAATATTTCTTTGCTCGCGCTCCATGAAGCAAGTCCAGCCATAAAACCTTTTGTCACCACTCACCATTATTTACTCTGCTCGCACGAGCCTGCTGGATGCTCACAACCTTTTCACCCTAAACCTTCTTAACTCACTCCCTCCATCCAGTTCCAGAACAACCTCATTCTTTGCTTCCTTCCATCAAAGGTTTATGCATCCTCTTGGTCATCCTAATACACTCAGTCCTATCTAAATATCCATCGTCAATAATTCCTCCTCGGCTCTCTGAAATATACATTTGATAACCCAACACTGTCATATAATTTCTATGCTACATATTGTCTGTACATTATCTCCCCAAACAATACTCACAAACATGACCCTTCTACTGCTTCCAGCCTCCTCCTCACGGCAACCTCTGTAACTTATGCCTCTTACCCATATATATGTGTTGGTGCAGTTTCTATTTTCGCTTCTTCAGATAAACATCTTGTTTTTCCACAGATGCCTCAACACACCATATACATTTCTCCCTCTTCTGTGGTTCACATCGTCTTTCTTAAACTTCTCTGTTAACATGTTTACCCCGTAAATATCAGACTGAGTTCTCTTCATCCACACTTTCTCCCTCAATTCTGATATCCACTTTTTCAAATTCCTCCGCCATAGTTTGATTTCTTTTCAATATCTCCCAAAAGAACTGGATCATTAACAAAGTGCATAGTATAATAAATATAGTCCTCTATAATACCTACACTCTCTCATGTTCTCTTCTATCTTCCATTAGAGAACTATGCATGTCCAGTGATAATCTTTTGGTCCTTCCCTGCTTTCATGCATATAATGAATAAATATACCAGTCAATCCAAAATTATATTCCCAACTCTCTTTTAAAATTCCTTTCTTGAACCCATGTATCCCAGCTGATTTTCCCCTTTTATTCTATACACTGCCTCACACTTTTCCCACGTTCACATCCTAACTCTTAAAATTTTATTCCTCCTTGTCCTGTACATGAAATAATTAGTTCCCTTTCTTCGTCAGTATTTAAAAGCATCTTAAAATATTTCCTCCAGCTTCTCAACACCACCTCTTCCATACCATCTAATATTTTCCCTCTTTCGTTGTTAACTGCCAACATGATGTGCTTCCCAGGTTCTCTCGTCTTATTCATCTGCCTCAACAACTGTTTCTGAACAAAATTAGTTAACAAGGCATTACTTATTCTTTCTTTCTTTGCCTCTCTTTTTGCACTCCATCAACGGTCTTTTAACCTTTGTTTTTCACAGCAAATACTCTGCCTCTCTGTATATCACTTCTACATTGATAAAACATTTCATTTGACATTTTATTCCCATATACTTGTTTTTTTTTTATTTCCTACAATACCTGGTCCAGTGACTAACGCGACGGTCTGGAGTTTTGAGACTCAAATCGCGGGTTCTATCCCCGCCCGTGGTATGTTTTTCTTTTTTTATCCTGATCATTGTTTTGCTTCCACTAAAAGTAACCATCCTAAAAGCCAATGGATTTTCTTTTCCATGTAATCAAATAGTTTCTTGTATGTAATGGTCCTACATTCACTAACTCTGATAAAAATTCCAAACTGTGACTTTTAATAATATACGTCTGCCTAACATGAGGACGATGCTGGGGTGACTTCACTCCGCCATTACTCATGCATATAGATCAGCGCCTAAAGACTGACATGAATAAATCCTGCAGATTGACAGGAATTTTACCGACAACTAGAGACTGTCAGAAACTACCTACCACGGAGTGACTTAGGAGTGACAGATATTACAGGAACTAGTGTGCGTCCCGAACTAGTGTCACTCTTAGGCTTCCAGAGCCAGAATTTAGTTATGAACAAGTAATGTGAGACTATTAACTCCTCCGTCGCGCCCAACTACACACTTTCTGAATGTCTAATTGTCATGGAAATGACTTAATTATTTAGGCCAGATGCTATGGTAATTCTGAGACTGAGTTAATAACTGTCGTGCAGACAGAGAGAGAGACACAGAGAGAGAGAAAGAGAGAGAGACAAAGAATGTGTTTGTGAGTTACCAGTTGTCGAAGGCACTTGTCGATAGATACTTGATGTACTCGCCTAGTTGTACTCACCTAGTTGAGGTTGCAGGGGTCGAGTCCTAGCTCCTGGACTCGTATCTTCACTAGTCGCTACTGTGTACTCACCTATTTGTACTCACCTATTTGTGGTTGCAGGGGTCGAGTCCTAGCTCCTGGCCCCGCCTCTTCACCGGTTGCTACTAGGCCCTCTCTCTCCCCGCTCCATGAGCTTTATCAAACCTCGTCTTAAAACTGTGTATGGTTCCTGCCTCCACTACGTCATTTTCTAGGCTATTCCACTGCCTTACAACTCTATGACTGAAGAAATACTTCCTACTATCTCTCTGACTCATTTGTGTCTTCAACTTCCAATTGTGGCCTCTTGTTTCTGTGTCCCCTCCCTGGAACATCCTGTCTTTGTCCACCTTGTCTATTCCACGCAGTATTTTATATGTCGTTATCATGTCTCCCCTGACCCTCCTGTCCTCCAGTGTGGTCAGGTCGATTTCCCTTAATCTTTCCTCATAGGACATTCCCCTTAGCTCTGGAACTAACCTTGTCGCAAACCTTTGTACTTTCTCTAGTTTCTTGACGTGCTTTATCAAGTGCGGGTTCCAAACAGGTGCTGCATACTCCAGTATGGGCCTGACATACACGGTGTACAGTGTCTTGAATGATTCCTTACTAAGGTATCGGAATGCTGTTCTCAGGTTTGCCAGGCGCCCATATGCTGCAGCAGTTATCTGATTGATGTGTGCTTCCGGAGACATGCTCGGTGTTATACTCACCCCAAGATCTTTCTCCTTGAGTGAGGTTTGCAGTCTTTGGCCACCTAGCCTATACTCTGTCTGTGGTCTTCTGTGCCCTTCCCCTATCTTCATGACTTTGCATTTGGCAGGATTAAATTCGAGAAGCCATTTGCTGGACCAGGTGTCCAGTCTGTCCAGGTCTCTTTGAAGTCCTGCCTGGTCCTCATCAGATTTAATTCTCCTCATTAACTTCACATCATCTGCAAACAGGGACACTTCTGAGTCTAACCCTTCCGTCATGTCGTTCACATATACCAAAAATAGCACTGGTCCTAGGACCGACCCCTGTGGGACCCCGCTCGTCACAGGTGCCCACTGTGATACATCATTACGTACCATGACTCGTTGTTGCCTCCCTGTCAGGTATTCTCTGATCCATTGCAGTGCCCTTCCTGTTATATGCGCCTGATGCTCTAGCTTCAGCACTAATCTCTTGTGAGGAACTGTGTCAAAGGCCTTCTTGCAGTCCAAGAAGATGCAATCAACCCACCCCTCTCTCTCTTGTCTTACTTCTGTTATTTTATCATAAAACTCCAGAAGGTTTGTGACACAGGATTTGCCTTCCGTGAATCCGTGCTGGTTGGCATTTATACTCCTGTTCCGTTCCAGGTGCTCCACCACTCTCCTCCTGATAATCTTCTCCATAATTTTGCATACTATACACGTCAATGACACAGGTCTATAGTTTAGTGCCTCTTTTCTGTCTCCTTTTTTAAAAATGGGAACTACATTTGCCGTCTTCCATACCTCAGGTAGTTGCCCAGTTTCCAGGGATGTGTTGAAGATTGTGGTAAGTGGCACGCACAACATATCTGCTCCCTCTCTAAGGACCCACGGGGAGATGTTGTCTGGTCCCATTGCCTTTGAGGTATCGATGTCCCTTAGCAGTTTCTTCACCTCCTCCTCATCTGTATGTATGTCGTCCAACACTTGTTGGTGTATTCCTTGCTGGTGTCCCCATCTGGTCTGTCCCCCCAGAGTCCTTCCTGTCTCTACTGTAAATACTTCCTTAAATCTGGTGTTGAGCTCCTCACATACCTCTTGATCGTTTCTTGTGAGTTCTCCACCTTCTTTCCTCAGCCTTATCACCTGGTCCTTGACTGTTGTCTTCCTCCTAATGTGGCTATACAGCAGTTTCGGGTCAGATTTGACTTTCGATGCTATGTCGTTTTCATACTGTCGCTGGGCCTCCCTCCTTATATGTGCATACTCGTTTCTGGCTCTTCTACTAATCTCCTTGTTTTCCTGGGTCCTATGCCTCCTGTACCTTTTCCATTCTCTGTTGCACTTAGTTTTTGCCTCCCTACACCTTCGGGTAAACCAAGGACTCGTTTTGGTCTTCCTATTTCCGTTTCCCTTGGGAACAAAACTTTCCTCTGCCTCCTTGCACTTTGTTGCCACATATTCCATCATCTCGTTTACTGATTTTCCTACCATTTCTCTGTCCCACTGAACCTCCTGCAGGAAGTTTCTCATACCTGTGTAGTCCCCCCTTTTATAGTTTGGCCTGTCCCCTTCAGTTCCTGTTACCTTCTCCACTTGTAACTCTACTATATAGTCAAAACTCAGAACCACATGATCGCTAGCTCCAAGGGGCCTCTCATAAGTGATGTCCTCAATGTCTGAACTGCTCAGGGTGAACACAAGATCCAGTCTTGCTGGCTCATCCTCCCCTCTCTCTCTGGTTGTGTCCCTGACATGTTGATGCATGAGGTTTTCAAGTACCACATCCATCATCTTGGCTCTCCATGTTTCGGGACCCCCATGTGGCTCCAGGTTTTCCCAGTCGATCTCCCTGTGGTTGAAATCGCCCATTACCAGTAACTTTGCTCTGCTCGAGTGAGCTCTTCTTGCCACCTCAGCCAGTGTGTCCACCATCACCCTGTTGTTTTCTTCGTACTCCTCTCTTGGCCTCCTGCAGTTCTGTGGTGGGTTATACATCACTCCAATGACTACTTTATGTTCTCCGGACTGAATTGTACCTACAATGTAGTCTCTTTCTCCAATCATGTCCATGCCTTCCATTTCCTCAAATCCCCATCGGTGTTTTATGAGCAGTGCAACCCCTCCTCCCCCTCTACTCCTTCTATCTTTCCTCAGGATCTGATATCCTGTTGGGAAGATTGTGTCTGTTATTGTCTCAGCGAGTTTTGTTTCTGTGACTGCTATGATGTCTGGGGATTTTTCACTGATTCTTTCATTCCACTCCTCATGTTTATTCATTATTCCATCCGCGTTTGTGTACCAAACCTTTAGTTTCTTTTCTATCATTGTGGTCATGCAAGAATATTGGGGTTGGGGGAGCGAGAGCCTTGGTGGGGGCCTATATGGGGCTGTGGTGTAGGTGGGGTTTGTGTTGATGGGGGTGGGGTCAGAATGCCCATAAGGGACAGCTGTTGGGGTGAGGTTTGTGATATGGGGATTGGTGGCAGAGGGAACAGTGAGTGGGTTGTAGTATAGGTTGCTCAGTTGCGTTGGGAATGTCGCGGGTGGAGTCTTTTGGTGGGAGATTCTGTGGGGTGTGTTTGCCCTTCCTCCTGTGTCTGGGTCCTGCTCATTTTCATTGCTTCTCGTTCCTCCTTGCGTCTCTGTACCCTCTCTTTCAGTGTAGTCCTTTCTTCTTGTGTTCTGTCGCGGTCGAGGTATACTCTCTGGTACCCCTCTTTGTCCCTCAGTCTTGCTTTCTCTTGCAGAATCCTGGTTCGAACTGATTCTTCCTTGAAAGTTACTCTGACAGGCCGTATCCTTCCACTCGCAAACCACCCAATTCTCTGAAAATTTGTCACCTGGGTCATATTGCCCTCCCCTATTGTTTTCATGATGCCTTCAATCATTTTTTTCTCCTCCTGTTTTATTTCTTCAAAGTTGGCCCCCTTGGGTTCTTGGAGCCCGTACACAAAAACTGACCTCGCCCTTTCCTCCTCCCACTGAGTCTCCATCTGCGTCCTCTGAGGCATTTTATTTCCTTCCATTGACATGTTCTTGCCTTCAGTCCCTGTCATATCTGAAACTTCTATTCTCAGTGGACTGTCTTTCCTGACCAGCTGTCCCTTGCTACTGCAGTTGGCTGTTAGAATCTCTGCATATAGCATACCTTCATTGTCTTCGGACCTGTCGTTTAATCTTAGTGTGCTCGTCGTCTTTTCCCTGGCCCCACGTGGGTCTGATAGGGCCTTCATGTTCGGCATGTCTCCGTTGTGTGTGTGTGTGTGTGTGTGTGTGTGTGTGTGTGTGTGTACTCGCCTAGTTGTACTCACCTAGTTGTTTTTGCAGCTGTCGAGCCACAGCTCCTGGTCTTGCCTCTTCACTGTCGCTCCTAGGTCACTCTTCCTGCTCCATGAGGTTTATCATACCTCTTCTTAAAGCTACGTGTGGATCCTGCCTCTACTACATCACTTCTCAGACTATTCCACTTCTAACAACTCTGTGACTGAAGAAATACTTCCTAACGTCCTTGTGATTCATATGAGTTTTCAACTTTCAATTACGACACATTGCTGCAGTGTCCCATCTCTGGAATATTCTGTCTCTGTCTACCTTGTCAATTCCTCTCAGTATTTTATATGTCGTTATCATATTTTCCCCTTATCTCTCCTGTTCTCCAGTTTCGTCAGGTTGATTTCCCTTAACCTCTCCTCTTAGGACATGTCACTTAGCTCCGGGACTAGTCTTGTTGGAAACCTTTGCACTTTCTTTAATTTCCTTACGTGCTTGACCAGGTGTGGGTTCCAAACTGGTGCTGCATACTCCAATATGGGCCTGACGTACACGATGTACAGGGTCCTGAACGATTCTTTACTGAGATGTCGGAATGCTATTCTTAGGATTGCTAGGAGCCCATATGCTGCAGCCAGCAGGTAATTGGTTGATGTGCGCCACAGGAGATGTTCTCGGAATTACAATCACCCCAAAATTCTTTTCCTTGAGTGACGCTGTAGTCTCTAGCCCGCTAGACTGGACTCCGTCTGAGGTCTTCTTTGCCCTTCCTCAATCTTCATGACTTTGCACTTGGTGGGGTTGAACTCCAGGAGACAGTTTCTGAACCAGGCCTGCAACATGTCCTGCCTGGTCCTCCTCCGATTGAATTCTTCTCATTAACTTCACATCATTTGCAAACAGGGACTCTTCTGAGTCTATCCTTCTGTCATGTCGTTCACACAAGCAGATGGATCTTCAACTTTCTAACCAATAGAACACAAAGAGTAGTGGTAAACAGAGTTAAATCAGATGCTGCCATAGTGAAGAGCTCTGTCCCACAAGGCACAGTACTCGCACCTATCCTGTTCCTCATAGTCATATCAGACATAGACAGAGATGTAAACCATAGCACTGTATCATCCCTTGCAAGTGGTACTAGGATCTGCATGAGAGTGTCACCCATTGAGGACACGGGAAATCTCCTAGAAGATATAAACCAAGTTTTCCAATGGGTAACAGAGAACAATATGATGTTCAATGAAGACAAATTCCAACTACTCTGTTATGGAAAACTGGAGGAAATAATAACTAGGACTGAGTATACTACAAACTCTAATCACACAATAGAGAGGAAAAGTAATGTGAAGGACCTGGGTGTGGTAATGTCCGAAGACCTCACCTTCAAGGACCACAACAATGCCAATCGCTGACGTTTTTGTCTCTTTCATCTGGGTTGCATATATATTCTGTATATATGGATCTGTGTGCTGGGCAATGTTGCTGCTAGTATTGACAACGAAAAGAAAATATGTAAGTTGTGCTTTCGGCCACAACTTTGCTGGTTTAAGAGATTCCAAAGGCTAGAAGTGGGTTTGGGAGAAGTATCTTTGCAGTTAATAAACAGAATCTCTTGACTGCTGTTTTGACAACTAAACGGCGAAGGGAATTACAGCAATCTACCAAATTCCCCTAACGGTCTTTTTTTTAAGGACAGGTAATGATACCACGAAGATGGACCTAGTTTCGACAGACATTGAGTCCGACTGAAGGATGTCATGCTGTAGAATATTTAAAAAATCATTAAAATTCTTTACGGAATTTTAATGATTTCTGAAATGGGGGGTCATTGGCAGCACTGTTTTTGTTAACATTAACAGGGTGAATTATTATTTCTTAGTGTTTAGGATGTGGTTACATCTCTGGAAGCGACTTTCGTATGCACTTAAAATAATTCGGATCGCCCCTTCTTCAACTTTCTCCTTGTCTGTAATGCTCTTCTTGATGGATCGTACGTTGCTGGAGGGAAACAGACAGGTTCATTTTCTCTGTGAAAACTGTGTTCTGCTCTGCTAGGTAAATGTCAAAGTTGAGTAGGCTACGCCACACCTTGATGGTGCCTTAAACTTCTAGGTCATCACTCCATCATTCACTTTCCTGATGAGTGGAAATATCATTGCTGCTTTGTGGACCGCTGCTTTAAGGCTGTCGAGAGGAACAATAAATGCAGCTAGATGCTTTGAATGCTAACAGACGATCATTGTCCCTTGTAAAATTCTATGGGGTGCATTCAGTTGCTTGTCTAAACTACAGGCGGGTTTTCACTGGTACTGTACGTAAACCCGAACATCTGCTGATGCAGTGATCGACGTTATTATCGTTGAGGCTTAATATTAGGTAAATGAACATAGATGCAACAAAGCTGCTGCCAAAACAAAATGTTACATTAATTACATCTATGCCCATTTAAATAACATTTTATCGGTAATTCTACCATTATGGCTATTACAACCTAGGATTTCAAAGGCCTGTTATCCCGGGTGTAATGGGAGCAAAAGAAACACAGCAGAAAAAGTTTAGACTTATATTATCCTTCACCAATTTAGAACAGCAATATGTACACTATGTACAGTAATAAGTATAGTGCACGTCACGGTAAGCAAGGCAGAAATAGAAGCCACAAGATAGCAGACCGTGCTCAACCAGCTCTAGAATGGGAATGACAAGGGCAGACAGGAGAGCGGTATCCACATAACCTCTGCGATTGCCAATCCCACCTTCTTATTGGCTAGAACCTGGTCACTAGTTGAACGATGGGGCCCCATCACCAACTCTTAGCAACCTGGTTCGCTGGTTGGGGGAGATAGCCTGTAAATGAGGGTGTGTCCATGCGCCGAATAAAGGTTACGTACTCTTTGCATGCCACAATGGCCATTATTACCAAACATATAAACCTAAGCAAGAGATTGTATGCAAATATATTTACCATGGTTTCTACATCTCTTCAGTTTTTTTCTTAATTGCTAGAGGAACAAAACTGCTCTTCCTAATTGAATTATTTTTCTCTCCCCATCTTTATTTCTAATTCCTCCCTGTAAAAAGTCTGTAGAAAACCAAAATAGTTCAAAATGGAAAGGTTTGGGTTTGAATCCCAGACCAGCTGAACTTGAGGATACGCCTCTGTGACAGTCATGTATCTCCTTCCCTGGTAGAAATAAAGGGGGCAGGGAAAAAAGTCACAGGAAGAAAGTCACAGAAAAGAGGTCACAGACACAAAGGTCACAGGAGAAAACGTAACAATACAAACCTACCCAACGCTAACCTAACCTACCCAAAAATAACCTAACCCAACCTAACCTAACCTAACCTAACTCAACCTAACCTAACCTACCCAAAAATAACCTAACCTAACCTAACCTAACCTAACCTAACTTAACCTGACCTAACCTACCCAAAAATAACCTAACCTAACCTAACATAACTTAACGTGACCTAACCTACCCAAAAATAACCTAACCTAACCTAACATAACCTAACCTAACCTAACCTAACCTAGCCTAACCTAACCTACCCTAACCTAACTTAACCTAACCTAACCTACCCTAACCTAACTTAACCTAACCTACCCTAACTTAACCTGACCTAACGTAACCTAACCTAACCTAACCTACCCTAACCTAACTTAACCTAACCTACCCTACCCTAACCTAACCTAACCTACCCTAACCTAACCTAACCTAACCTAACCTAACTTAACCTAACCTAAACTAGCCTACTCTAACCTAACTTAACCTAACCTACCCTAACCTAACCTAACCTAACCTACCCTAACCTAACCTACCCTACTCTAACCTAACCTAGCCTAATCTACCCTAACCTAACCTACCCTACTCTAACCTAACCTAACAGAGAATATGCATGTAATACCACGATATGTTTTCAGTCCCAATCTGCCACATATTGTCAGTAAATAACTGACTTAAATTATTTTGATCAATTGCCTTTGCTTAATCGTCATAACCGGCACCATAGAACATAATACTGGTATCTGCAAAAATATTTCCGTACTTGATACTCAACCATGCAAAGCGCCATCTACCTAACAACACACATGAACCAGTTGTGTACCTGCCCTCATTCCACTAATGTCATTCTTCAGGTCACCATGTGTCACATCTCACTCTCCGCCTGTGTATACTGTCTTTTTAATCTCCGTATGATAGAAATGATCAAGGTTCCAGGGCCGAAATGTTTTCTAATAAACATGTCGTAGTGTGCTCAGGTATCTCTGAATGAGTTTGTCGGTTTGTCAGTGGTGACGTGTACTTAGTCAGTGGTGACGCGTACTTAGTCAGTAGTGACGTGTATTTAGCTCTGTGAAGACCTGTTTGCGCGCTCTCTACGAATTGAAGCAAGATGCCCTCCATCGAGGAACTTTACCAACAGTTTAAGGAAGAATTGAGGATGGCGAAGATGGAGATTCGGCGACTGACCGAGGAAAACAAGAAGATTCGTAGTAGTCCTCCTGTTTTGAGTCCTCAGGTCAAGAAAGGAAACTGGTCAGTGGCTGGACAGCAGGGAACGAAGTTGACGATCAAGAAGACGAATGGAAAGGTATAAACGATGAAGAAGAAAGAGACTGCCGTGGAAACTGTTGTGGAAACATCTAATACATTCTCAGTGCTACCCGACGAATGTGAGTCGACTACTGGGAACGTCACGACGAACGACACCAAGGAAGGTAAGAATATTGTTGTTGTTGGGGATAGCCAAGTTAGGTATATGGACAGGGCGTTCTGCTTGAAGGACAGGAGTAGGAGACAGAGGGTTTGCTTTCCTGGGGCTGGGATGGAGGATATTGTTAGCCGTCTGGATGACATCATGAGAGGTAATGGGAGCAATCCTATTATCTGTCTCAGTGCTGGAGGCAACAATGTTGGCAGACGTAGGAGTGAAGACCTGATTAGCAGGTATAGGTCAGCAATAGAAATAAATAGGAGGAAGGGTGGGAACCCTGTCATATGTGGTATTTTGCCAAGGAGAGGAGTTGGAAATGAATGGTTGTCCAGGGCAATTGGTGTCAATTGCTGGCTGGACAAATACTGTAAGGAAAATGCGGTAACATTCATTGACAACTGGGACCTCTTCTATGCAGAAATGACATGTATGCCAGGGATGGGGTTCACTTATCTAGGTCTGGGGTGGGAGCACTGGCAACTGAAGTGGAGGGAGCTGTTAGGACTTTAAACTAAGAACAGTAAGTGGTATGGGTTTTGGCAGGAAAACAGTGAAGTCCCAGTGTAGTAATATTATGAGTTTTAGGGGAACTAGTAATAAGCAGAACGAGGTAGATATTGAAAAGCCTGTGACATTGGGTGATAAGGACAGTAATAGGTTTAGTAGAAAAACAGAAATGAGCAGGAAGGGTAAAGAGAAAGGACAGTCTTTCAATGTTTATTATGCTAATAGCCGTAGTGCTAGGAATAAGATGGACGAGTTGAGATTAGTTGCTAGTACAGGTAACATTGATGTATTTGCCTTAATTGAGACGTGGTTTAATTCAAAAAGTCGGGACATGCCTGCGGAATGTCACATTCAGGGTTTTAAATTGTTCCAAGTAGATAGAAGTATCGGGAAGGGGGGAGGGGTGGCATTGTATGCCCGAGATCGCTGGAACTGTTGCATAAAAACGGGTATTAAGTCTGAAGTAACACATACAGAGTCTGTTTGGATAGAATTTTCAGAGGGGCATGAAAAACTGATTTTAGGAGTGATATACCGTCCCCCAAACTTAGATAGGGACCAAGGGAGACTACTATGGGAGGAAATTGTTAAGGCCACAAGGCACGATAATGTAGTAATTCTAGGAGACTTTAACTTTAGTCATGGTTGTTAAGACACATAGGCAACACTTAAGCAACTTTATTCCGAAACGTTTCGCCTACACAGTAGTCTTCTTCAGTCGAGTACAGAAAGTAGGCAGGAGCAGTAGAGATGTGAAGACGATGTAATCAGTCCATCATCCTTAAAGTCGTAGATTTGAGGTTGTCAGTCCCTCAGCCTGAAGAAGTTCTGTTCCAAAGTCTAGAACTTTAGTCATGAACATTAAAATGGTATAAAATACCGACAGGTTGTTAGGTAAGACACATATGCAACAGTTAGGTATCTTTATTATGAAACGTTTCGCCTACACAGTAGGCTTCGTCAGTCGAGTACAGAAAAGTTGATAGAAGCAGAAGATACTTGAAGACGATGTAATCAGTCCATCACCCTTAAAGTTTTGAGGTGGTCAGTCCCTCAGTCTGGAGAATAGCATTGTTCCATAGAATGAAAGGGTGATGGACTGATTACATCGTCTTCAAGTATCTTCTGCTTCTATCAACTTTTCTGTACTCGACTGAAGAAGCCTACTGTGTAGGCGAAACGTTCCGAAATAAAGATACCTAACTGTTGCATATGTGTCTTACCTAACAACTTTAGTCATATTCAACTTTAGTCATATTGATTGGAATTTCTTGACTGGGAATTTAGAATCATACGACTTCTTAAAAGTAGTTCAGGATTGTTTTTTGAAGCAGTTTGTGACAGAACCTACAAGGGTAATAACCTGCTTGACTTAGTTGTGGCAAACAATGAATCCCTTGTTAATAATTTAGAAATTTCAGAGGAACTGGGTGCTAGCGACCACAAATCAATTACATTTAGCATTGAATGGAAGTATGATAGTAGCGATAACTCAGTAACAGTCCCAGATTTTCGCTTAGCAGATTACGATGGGCTTAGAGAACACTTATCATCTGTTGACTGGGGTAACGAAGAGAGCTATCAATATGACAGTTTTCTGAACACTATACATGCTGCTCAAAGAACGTTTATCCCATATAAAGAAATTAGATCAAATAGAAATGACCCAAAATGGATGAATAATAGGCTCAAATATCTACTAGGGCATAAGAAAGGAATTTATAGGCGTATCAAAAGAGGTGAGGGTCATCTTATAAATCAGTATACTGACATTAAGAGGGACATTAAAAAGGGGATAAGAAAAGCTAAAAGGGACTATGAAATTATAGTTGCTAGGGATTCTAAAACTAACCCAAAAAGTTTTTTCCAGGTCTATAGAACAAAAGTTAGAGATATGATAGGTCCCCTTAAAAATAACTATGGGCATCTTACTGACAAAGATAATGAAATGTGCTCGATTTTAAATAATTATTTTCTCTCGGTTTTTACACAGGAAGACACTAACAATATTCCAGTAATTAATTTTTATAGTGGGCTAGAAGAAGATAAATTATGTAACATCACAGTCACTAGTGAAATGGTTGTGAAGCAGATAGACAGACTGAAGCAAAATAAGTCACTGGGTCCTGATGAGGTTTTTTCAAGGGTTCTTAAGGAATGCAAAATGGAACTCTGTGAACCATTAACTAATATTTTTAATTTATCTCTTTAAACAGGTGTAGTGCCTGATATGTGGAAGATGGCTAATGTAATTCCTATTTTTAAAACAGGGGACAAGTCGTTACCGTCAAATTACCGCCCAATAAGCCTGACCTCAATTGTAGGCAAATTACTAGAGTCAATTATAGCTCAGATTATAAGAAGCCATCTCGATAAGCATAGCTTGATTAATGATACTCAGCATGGATTCACAAGAGGCCGGTCTTGTCTAACTAATTTATTAACTTTCTTCAGTAAAGCTTTTGAGGCTGTTGACCACGATAAAGAATTTGATATTATTTACTTAGATTTTAGTAAGGCTTTTGATAGAGTTCCGCACCAAAGACTGTTGAAGAAAGTGGCAGCTCATGGCATTGGGGGAAAAGTGCTCTCGTGGATCGAGTCATGGCTCAAAGACAGGAAGCAGAGAGTGTCCATAAATGGGGTTAAATCCGAGTGGGGATCTATAACAAGTGGCGTTCCACAGGGATCAGTCTTGGGCCCGTTGTTGTTAATAATATATATCAATGACCTTGATGAGGGAATTACTAGTGATATGAGCAAATTCGCCGATGACACAAAGATAGGTAGGATAATTGATTCAAACGTAGACGTTAGGGAACTTCAGGAGGATTTAAACAAACTATATTCTTGGTCAGAAAAGTGGCAGATGCAGTTCAATGTAGATAAATGCAAGGTTCTGAAGCTCGGTGGAATGATGAGGTACAGAGAGTAGTAGGAGGGAAAAAATTAGCATATGAGAGATTTTTGTCAAGTAGAAGAGATTCAAGGAGGGAGGAGTACATGGAGAGAGAAAAAAAAGAAATGTTAAGAGAGTGGTGAAGGAATGTAAATGAAAAGCAAATGAGATATACATGATGGGTGTAGGTGTGTGTGAGTTAAACCTGACTAACTTGGGTAAGAAGGTCTGATGCAGTGCTTCTTCCTTCTTAATTGGGTGTGACATGGACCTGTCTAGTTTAGGCCTATCGGTGCCTTGGACCTGCCTAGTATGGGTCAGTAGGCCTACTGCAGTGCTCCTTTCGTGTGCTCTTATGTAATAAAAGGTATAGAATGCCGACACAACGAGAAAAATAAACACAAATGCGCTATAATGTGATCGCATTATACTGGTCTTGTGTTTATTCTTCCATGTTTGTATGTAATATCCTGGACAAAATATAAACATTTAGGAATACGTCAAAGAGCAAGTAATATCCTGGACAAAATATAAACATTTAGGAATACGTCAAAGAGCAAGTAATATCCTGGACAAAATATAAACATTTAGGAATACGTCAAAGAGCAAGTAATATCCTGGACAAAATATAAACATTTAGGAATACGTCAAAGAGCAAGTAATATCCTGGACAAAATATAAACATTTAGGAATACGTCAAAGAGCAAGTAATATCCTGGACAAAATGCCAGTGTGTCAGAAAACGAAAGTCCTTCTGGGAGCATTCAAACTGGGAGCATAAATATGTAATAGCAATCAAATAAGAAACATCAAATCCATTTTTAGTTTATTAACTCATGAGGTAAGTGTGTGTGTGACGTAGGGAGACCCAGCAGCCTTTGATGGCTTTAAGTTGCTCATGTATAGCCAAGCTCTCATGCTTGTGCGGACCTGCCACACTGCTCTTCAAGTTGAATGGCGTAACTGATGAGGAATATGTAGGAGACTGGGGGATTAAATTGTGGTAAACCTGGGGGCGGAGTGTGGGGACTGGGGGAGGGAGAATATGGAAGGCTGGGTGAGGCGGAAATGTGGGAAGCTGTGGGAGAGGGAAAGTGTACATGGCTGAAAGGGAAGTTTTGGGCAGAAGAGAGAGAAGAGTGAAAGTGATTAAGAAAGTGTAGTCACCTAGTTGTGGGTGCAGAGGTCGCATCACAGCTCCTGGCCCCGTCTCTTCACTGGTCGCTACTAGGTCACTCTTCCTGCTCCATGAGCTTTACCATACCTCTTCTTAAAGCTATGTATGGATCTTGCCTTCACTATATCACTTCCCAGACTATTCCACTTTCTGACAGCTCTGTGACTGAAGAAATACTTCCTAGGATCCCTGTGATTCATCTGAGTCTTCAACTTCCAATATATATATATATATATATATATATATATATATATATATATATATATATATATATATATATATATATATATATATATATATATATATATATATAAATATATATTTCATCTTTTCTTTCAACACACCGGCCGTATCCCACCGAGGCGGGGTGGCCCAAAAGGAAAAACGAAAGTTTCTCCTTTTACATTTAGTAATATATACAGGAGAAGAGGTTACTAGCCCCTTGCTCCCGGCATTTTAGTCGCCTCTTACACCACGCATGGCTTACGGAGGAAGAATTCTGTTCCACTTCCCCATGGAGGTAAGAGGAAATAAACAAGAACAAGAACTAGAAAGAAAATAGAAGAAAACCCAAAGGGGTGTGTATATATATGCTTGTACATGTATGTGTAGTGTGACCTAAGTGTAAGTAGAAGTAGCAAGACATACCTGAAATCTTGCATGTGTATGAGACAGATAAAAAAAGACCAGCAATCTTACCATCGTGTAAAACAATTACAGGCTTCAGTTTTACACTCACTTGGCAGGACGGTAGTACCTCCCTGGGCGGTTGCTGTCTACCAACCTACTACCTAGATAGATAGATAGATAGATAGATATATATATATATATATATATATATATATATATATATATATATACATATATATATATATATATATATATATATATATATATACATATATATATATATATATATATATATATATATATATATATATATATATATATATATATATATATATATATATATATACATATATATATATATATATATATACATACATATATATATATATATATATATATATATATATATATATATATATATATATATATATATATATATATATATATATATATATATATATATTTGTGTGTATACATTATGTATATATATACATATATATATACATGCATATATATATATATATATATATATATATATATATATATATATATATATATATATATATATATATATATATGTATATATATATATATATATGTCACACCTTCTCGTGTATACAGTTACTAAAAAGAGAAGAAGAAAAACTTTATAAAACTGGGATGCTTAAATGTGCGTGGATGTAGTGCGGATGACAAGAAACAGATGATTGCTGATGTTATGAATGAAAAGAAGTTGGATGTCCTGGCTCTAAGCGAAACAAAGCTGAAGGGGGTAGGAGAGTTTCAGTGGGGGGAAATAAATGGGATTAAATCTGGAGTATCTGAGAGAGTTAGAGCAAAGGAAGGGGTAGCAGTAATGTTAAATGATCAGTTATGGAAGGAGAAAAGAGAATATGAATGTGTAAATTCAAGAATTATGTGGATTAAAGTAAAGGTTGGATGCGAGAAGTGGGTCATAATAAGCGTGTATGCACCTGGAGAAGAGAGGAATGCAGAGGAGAGAGAGAGATTTTGGGAGATGTTAAGTGAATGTATAGGAGCCTTTGAACCAAGTGAGAGAGTAATTGTGGTAGGGGACCTGAATGCTAAAGTAGGAGAAACTTTTAGAGAGGGTGTGGTAGGTAAGTTTGGGGAGCCAGGTGTAAATGATAATGGGAGCCCTTTGATTGAACTTTGTATAGAAAGGGGTTTAGTTATAGGTAATAAATATTTTAAGAAAAAGAGGATAAATAAGTATACAAGATATGATGTAGGGCGAAATGACAGTAGTTTGTTGGATTATGTATTGGTAGATAAAAGACTGTTGAGTAGACTTCAGGATGTACATGTTTATAGAGGGGCCACAGATATATCAGATCACTTTCTAGTTGTAGCTACACTGAGAGTAAAAGGTAGATGGGATACAAGGAGAATAGAAGCATCAGGGAAGAGAGAGGTGAAGGTTTATAAACTAAAAGAGGAGGCAGTTAGGGTAAGATATAAACAGCTATTGGAGGATAGATGGGCTAATGAGAGCATAGGCAATGGGGTCGAAGAAGTATGGGGTAGGATTAAAAATGTAGTGTTAGAGTGTTCACCAGAAGTTTGTGGTTACAGGAAAGTGGGTGCAGGAGGGAAGAGGAGCGATTGGTGGAATGATGATGTAAAGAGAGTAGTAAGGGAGAAAAAGTTAGCATATGAGAAGTTTTTACAAAGTAGAAGTGATGCAAGGAGGGAAGAGTATATGGAGAAAAAGAGAGAGGTTAAGAGAGTGGTGAAGCAATGTAAAAAGAGAGCAAATGAGAGAGTGGGTGAGATGTTATCAACAAATTTTGTTGAAAATAAGAAAAAGTTTTGGAGTGAGATTAACAAGTTAAGAAAGCCTAGAGAACAAATGGATTTGTCAGTTAAAAATAGGAGAGGAGAGTTATTAAATGGAGAGTTAGAGGTATTGGGAAGATGGAGGGAATATTTTGAGGAATTGTTAAATGTTGATGAAGATAGGGAAGCTGTGATTTCGTGTATAGGGCAAGGAGGAATAACATCTTGTAGGAGTGAGGAAGAGCCAGTTGTGAGTGTGGGGGAAGTTCGTGAGGCAGTAGGTAAAATGAAAGGGGGTAAGGCAGCCGGGATTGATGGGATAAAGATAGAAATGTTAAAAGCAGGTGGGGATATAGTTTTGGAGTGGTTGGTGCAATTATTTAATAAATGTATGGAAGAGGGTAAGGTACCTAGGGATTGGCAGAGAGCATGCATAGTTCCTTTGTATAAAGGCAAAGGGGATAAAAGAGAGTGCAAAAATTATAGGGGGATAAGTCTGTTGAGTGTACCTGGTAAAGTGTATGGTAGAGTTATAATTGAAAGAATTAAGAGTAAGACGGAGAATAGGATAGCAGATGAACGAGGAGGCTTTAGGAAAGGTAGGGGGTGTGTGGACCAGGTGTTTACAGTGAAACATATAAGTGAACAGTATTTAGATAAGGCTAAAGAGGTCTTTGTGGCATTTATGGATTTGGAAAAGGCGTATGAGAGGGTGGATAGGGGGGCAATGTGGCAGATGTTGCAAGTGTATGGTGTAGGAGGTAGGTTACTGAAAGCAGTGAAGAGTTTTTACGAGGATAGTGAGGCTCAAGTTAGAGTATGTAGGAAAGAGGGAAATTTTTTCCCAGTAAAAGTAGGCCTTAGACAAGGATGTGTGATGTCACCGTGGTTGTTTAATATATTTATAGATGGGGTTGTAAGATAAGTAAATGCGAGGGTCTTGGCAAGAGGCGTGGAGTTAAAAGATAAAGAATCACACACAAAGTGGGAGTTGTCACAGCTGCTCTTTGCTGATGACACTGTGCTCTTGGGAGATTCTGAAGAGAAGTTGCAGAGATTGGTGGATGAATTTGGTAGGGTGTGCAAAAGAAGAAAATTAAAGGTGAATACAGGAAAGAGTAAGGTTATGAGGATAACAAAAAGATTAGGTGATGAAAGATTGAATATCAGATTGGAGGGAGAGAGTATGGAGGAGGTGAACGTATTCAGATATTTGGGAGTGGACGTGTCAGCGGATGGGTCTATGAAAGATGAGATGAATCATAGAATTGATGAGGGAAAAAGAGTGAGTGGTGCACTTAGGAGTCTGTGGAGACAAAGAACTTTGTCGTTGGAGGCAAAGAGGGGAATGTATGAGAGTATAGTTTTACCAACGCTCTTATATGGGTGTGAAGCGTGGGTGATGAATGTTGCAGCGAGGAGAAGGCTGGAGGCAGTGGAGATGTCATGTCTGAGGGCAATGTGTGGTCTGAATATAATGCAGAGAATTCGTAGTTTGGAAGTTAGGAGGAGGTGCGGGATTACCAAAACTGTTGTCCAGAGGGCTGAGGAAGGGTTGTTGAGGTGGTTCGGACATGTAGAGAGAATGGAGCGAAACAGAATGACTTCAAGAGTGTATCAGTCTGTAGTGGAAGGAAGGCGGGGTAGGGGTCGGCCTAGGAAAGGTTGGAGGGAGGGGGTAAAGGAGGTTTTGTGTGCGAGGGGCTTGGACTTCCAGCAGGCATGCATGAGCGTGTTTGATAGGAGTGAATGGAGACAAATGGTTTTAATACTTGACGTGCTGTTGGAGTGTGAGCAAAGTAACATTTATGAAGGGATTCAGGGAAACCGGCAGGCCGGACTTGAGTCCTGGAGATGGGAAGTACAGTGCCTGCACTCTGAAGGAGGGGTGTTAATGTTGCAGTTTAAAAACTGTAGTGTAAAGCACCCTTCTGGCAAGACAGTGATGGAGTGAATGATGGTGAAAGTTTTTCTTTTTCGGGCCACCCTGCCTTGGTGGGAATCGGCCAGTGTGATAATGAAAAATAAATAAATATATATATATATATATATATATATATATATATATATATATATATATATATATATATATATATATATATATATATATATATATATATATATATATATATATATATATATATGTATGTATGTATATATATATATAGCTGGAATGGGGTCCCTCATCCTCAGAGAAGACAATAAACGTACCTCAGTGAAATCTCAAGGTTCTCCCCGGAGCTGTTTGAACATTTTCTTCTCCTACCACCCCCTATATTTGATATTCTATGTGAACATTTATTAATAAACAGAATACATTTACAAAAAAACATAAACATGAATACAATGGCACAATGTATCAAAGATCATGAATTTCCTCCAGCTCCTCCGAGGCCGAACGCGAGCCAAGTATGCAGCAAGCATTTCCCCTCTGGATGGCCACGCTGTGGCTCTGGAACATGAAAGTGGCTGCCCTTGGGTCCATGGTGGTATCGATGAGTCTGGAACCCAATTCTTTAAGGAAACGTGTGATATTTTTTCCCCATGATCCCAAGGTCTCTGATCCCAATGGGACGAATTGATACTGTTGGCTTATGTCCCTGTACTTGCTGATCTTGTGCTCCTCCCTGTGGTCAGCAGCTCCTCCCTGTCGCCCTACACTATGATGGATATAGGTGTCAGCCTGTGTGGACACACAGGTATAGTCCCATGCTAAGAGCTTGCCATTCTTCCAAGGATAGATGGTGATCCCGTCGGGGCGGTTTGCTGGGTTGTGGGTATTGTTGGCTGCTATTGATCGGGGCTCCCTCTCGGCTGGGCACCCAGCTGTAGCAAGCGTTCTCTTAATGATGTTGTTGACCTCATTGTGTCTTGCATGCCAGCCCTTGGTTTTAGAACAGTTAAGACCATGTGGACCGTATTGGTCTGCTTGCGCTTCGCCGCAAATACACGTATATTCTGCGAGAATTGGGGCAGCAAGGCACAGAGCCACTGCAGTACGGAGGGTCTTCGTATATAGATAGTGAAAAGAATGACGTTTCACCTCACATCTGTCATATTCTATACAAACAGCCATACCAAGCCACAGAACATGGAGGTCCTTAGCCATGGACAGACAGGGATATTCTGATGAAATTCTATATCTGAATTGATAGGATGAGACTGCCTCTACAAGCAACCAGCAAAAAGCTCACCAATTTGCTGAACAATTTGCTGCCAAGATGCTAATTCTTTACCTAGTACGGGAACTTCCTTTGATAAATGCAAGGACCATGTCAGTGGTTTTAGAGTTATCAGTAAGGCAGGAAAAACATATCTCTTTCTTAAATCCTTGTACCAAGAATAGACTGAGCCCAATAAGGTGAGCCCAACATTATTGCTTAGATGTGCAAAAAATCTAGCATCACCTCTAAGTCGCATCTATCAGCATTGTCTAACCAGGAGCTGTGAATCAGCCCCTGCAATCACAAATAGGTGTAAATAGCCTTCTCTGCAGAAAAAGGCAAACGAAGTCAATGTTCACGAGAAATGAAAGCCTTGCGGAAATAAACAACTACATAGAGAGAGAGGTGTTACCACAGCCACAACACAGATAAGACAGAGTGAGGGGTGTTACCACAGCCACAACACAGATAAGATAGAGTGAGGGGTGTTACCACAGCTACAACACAGACAAGATAGAGTGAGGGGTATTACCACAGCCATAATACAGACAACATAGAGTGAGGGATGCTACCACAGCCACAGTACAGACAAGAGAGAGAGTGATGGGTGTTAAGACAGCTACAACCCAGACAATAGAGAATGAGCGGTGTACTACAGCCAGAAAACAGACAAGAGAGAGTGAGGGGTGATACCACAGCCACAACACAGACAAGAGAGAGAGAGGTGTACCACATTCACAACACAGACAAGAGAATGTGAAGGGTGATTCCACAGTCACAACACAGGCAAGAGAGAGTGAGGGGTGATGCCACATCCACAACACAGACAAGAGAGAGTGAGTGGTGTGCCACAGCCACAACACAGACAAGAGAGAGTGAGAGGTATACCACAGCCACAACACAGCCAAGAGAGAGTGAGGGGTGGTACCACAGCCACAACACAGACAACAGAGAGCGAGGGGTGGTACCATAGCTACAACACAGGCAACAGAGAGCGAGGGGTGGTACCACAGCTACAACACAGCCAAGAGAGAATGAGAGGTGTTACCACAGCCATAATACAGACAAGAGAGAACGAGGGGTGTTATCACAACTTCAACACAGACAAGAGAGTGAGAGGTGTACCAAATTCACAACACAGACAAGAGAATGTGAAGGGTGATACCACAGCCACAACACAGACAAGAGAGTGAGAGGTGTACCACATTCACAACACAGACAAGAGAATGTGAAGGGTGATACCACAGCCACAACACAGACAAGAGAGTGAGAGGTGTACCACATTCACAACACAGACAAGAGAATGTGAAGGGTGATACCACAGTCACAACACAGACAAGAGAGAGTGAGGGGTGTGCCACAGCCACAACACAGACAAGAGAGAGTGAGAGGTGTACCACAGCCACAACACAGACAAGAGAGAGTGAGGGGTGATACCACAGCCACAACACAGACAAGAGAGAGAGTGACGGGTGGGGTGTGCCACAGCCACAACACAGACAAGAGAGAGTGAGGGGGTGATACCACAGCTACAACACAGACAACAGAGAGTGAGGGGTGGTACCACAGCTACAACACAGACAAGAGAGAGTGAGGGGTGGCACCACAGCTACAACACAGACAAGAGAGAGTGAGGGGTGGTACCACAGCTACAACACAGACAAGAGAGAGTGAGGGGTGGTACCACAGCTACAACACAGACAAGAGAGAGTGAGAGGTGGTACCACAGCTACAACACAGACAAGAGAGAGTGAGGGGTGGTACCACAGCTACAACACAGACAAGAGAGAATGAGAGGTGTTACCACAGCCATAATACAGACAAGAGGGAACTAGGGGTGTTATCACAAGTTCAACACAGACAAGAGAGAGCGATTGGTGTACCACAGCCACAACACAGACAAGAGAGTGTGAGGTGTACCACATTCACAACACAGACAAGAGAATGTGAAGGATGATACCACAGCCACATCACAGAGAAGAGAGAGTGAGGGGTGTGCCACAGCCACAACACAGACAAGAGAGAGTGAGAGGTGTACCACAGCCACAACACAGACAAGAGAGAGTGAGGGGTGATACCACAGCCACAACACAGACAAGAGAGTGAGAGGTGTACCACATTCACAACACAGACAAGAGAATGTGAAGGGTGATTCCACAGTCACAAAACAGACAAGAGAGAGTGAGGGGTGTGCCACAGCCACAACACAGACAAGAGAGAGTGAGTGGTGTGCCACAGCCACAACATAGGCAAGAGAGAGTGAGGGGGTGATACCACATCCACAACACAGACAAGAGAGAGTGAGTGGTGTGCCACAGCCACAACACAGACAAGAGGGAGTGAGAGGTATACCACAGCCACAACACAGCCAAGAGAGAGTGAGGGGTGGTACCACAGCCACAACACAGACAACAGAGAGCGAGGGGTGGTACCACAGCTACAACACAGACAAGAGAGAGTGAGGGGTGGTACCACAGCTACAACACAGACAAGAGAGAGTGAGGGGTGGTACCACAGCTACAACACAGACAAGAGAGAGGGGTGGTACCACAGCTACAACACAGACAAGAGAGAGAGAGGGGTGGTACCACAGCTACAACACAGACAAGAGAGAGGGGTGGTACCACAGCTACAACACAGACAAGAGAGAGTGAGGGGTGGTACCACAGCTACAACACAGACAAGAGAGAGGGGTGGTACCACAGCTACAACACAGACAAGAGAGAGTGAGGGGTGGTACCACATCTACAACACAGACAAGAGAGAGTGAGGGGTGGTACCACAGCTACAACACAGACAAGAGAGAGTGAGGGGTGGTACCACAGCTACAACACAGACAAGAGAGAGGGTGGTACCACAGCTACAACACAGACAAGAGAGTGAGGGGTGGTACCACAGCTACAACACAGACAAGAGAGGAGGGTGAGGGTAGGTACAGCTACAACACAGACAAGAGAGAGTGAGGGTGGTACCACAGCTACAACACAGACAAGAGAGTGAGGGTGGTACCACAGCTACAACACAGACAAGAGAGGGGTGGTACCACAGCTACAACACAGACAAGAGAGAGTGAGGGGTGGTACCACATCTACAACACAGACAAGAGAGAGGGGTGGTACCACAGCTACAACACAGACAAGAGAGAGTGAGGGGTGGTACCACAGCTACAACACAGACAAGAGAGAGGGGTGGTACCACAGCTACAACACAGACAAGAGAGAGTGAGGGGTGGTACCACAGCTACAACTCAGACAAGAGAGAGGGGTGGTACCACAGCTACAACACAGACAAGAGAGAGGGGTGGTACCACAGAGAGCTCGTCAGTTACTCCCTCACCCTGACATGTGATTACATTATCCGTGAAGCCTGGTGACCAGCAGTTGTGTATGGCTTCCCTGCCCTCACACTACACCTTCCCTACCTCTCTCCTCACGCTTCCTTCCTCCTACACCTCTCTCTTCATTCTTCCTTCCTCCTACACCTCTCTCTTCACTCTTCCTTCCTCCTCCGCCTCTCTCTTCACTCTTCCTTCCTCCTACACCTCTCTCTTCACTTTTCCTTCCTCTACTTTTCCTCCTCACCTCTTTCTTCACTTCCTTCCTCCTCCTGCCTTCCTTCTCCTCCACCTCCTCCTCTTCCTCTCTTCACTCTTCCTTCCTCCTCCACCTCTCTCTTCACTCTTCCTTCCTCCTGCACTTCTTTCTTCACTCTTCCTTCCTCCTCCACCTCTCTCTTCACTCTTCCTTCCTCCTCCACCTCTCTCTTCACTCTTCCTTCCTCCTCCACCTGTCTCCTCGCTTCACCTTTCTTCCCACAGTTTACTTCCTCTCCCTCCTCAGTTCCCTCTTCTTTCTCCCCTGCTCTCTTTCTGCTACCAGCTTATTTCTCACTCTATTTTCACTTCCTTAGTCCTTGCCCACATCTCTTTCTCTCTTTCTCTCTTTCTCTCTTTCTCTCTCTCTCTCTCTCTCTCTCTCTCTCTCTCTCTCTCTCTCTCTCTCTCTCTCTCTCTCTCTCTCTCTCTCTCTCTCTCTCTCTCTCTCTCTCTCTCTCTCTCTCTCTCTCTCTCTCTCTCTCTCTCTCTCTCTCTCTCTCTCTCTCTCTCTCTCTCTCTCTCTCTCTCTCTCTCTCTCTCTCTCTCTCTCTCTCTCTCTCTCTCTCTCACTCTCTCTCTCTCTCACACTCTCTCTCTCTCTCTCTCTCTCTCTCTCTCTCTCTCTCTCTCTCTCTCTCTCTCTCTCTCTCTCTCTCTCTCTCTCTCTCTCTCTCTCTCTCTCTCTCTCTCTGGCTCTCTCTCTCTCTCTCTCTCTCTCTCTCTCTCTCTCTCTCTCTCTCTCTCTCTCTCTCTCTCTCTCTCTCTCTCTCTCTCTCTCTCTCTCTCTCTCTCTCTCTCTCTCTCTTCCTCTCTCTCTCTCTCTCTCTCTCTCTCTCTCTCTCTCTCTCTCTCTCTCTCTCTCTCTCTCTCTCTCTCTCTCTCTCTCTCTCTCTCTCTCTCTCTCTCTCTCTCTCTCTCTCTCTCTCTCTCAACCTTCCTATTCTTTACTCGCTCTTCGCCGCCTTTCCTCCCATCTCCCCTTTCTCTACAATACTCAGCCCTTCCTGCCTCTCCTAAAGTCACCCATTTGACTGTCTTAACAACACTGAAATATTGTGGCTTATTACCATGATAGGCCGATCCTGCCTATCACTCCTCTTATCCTTTAATCTAGCTTCATTCCAGTCCCTTCTCCTTCCCCCCCCCTATTCTCCTCACTACCTTCCTGACCTTGCAACCTTCTTTCTCATCCTTCTACAGACGTCAGTTTTGTAGAATCTTCATTGTTGTACTTAAGTCTCTCATTTCTGTTTCTCAGTTTTTTTTTACCTTTCTTATGTAAGTCTCACTGAAAGATGATACATGGCAAAGAAACATAACAAGCTGGTGCCCCTGTGGCCCGGTGGCCCGGTGGCCTGGTGGCCCGGTGGCCCGGTGGCTCGGTGACCCGGTGGCTAAAGCTTCCGCTTCACAAACGGAGGGCCCGGGTTCGATTCCCGGCGGGTGGAAACATTTCGACGCGTTTCCTTACACCTGTTGTCCTGTTCACCTAGCAGCAAATAGGTACCTGGGTGTTAGTCGACTGGTGTGGGTCGCATCCTGGGGGACAAGATTGAGGACCCCAATGGAAATAAGTTAGAGAGTCCTGGATGACGCACCCACTTTCTTGGGTTAACCTTGGTGGCTAACCCTCCGGGGTTAAAAATCCGAACGAAATCTTATCTTATCCGCCTTTCCGAGCAATAGATTAAGTATGATGAATTAGACACTTGTGCAACACCGCTGTCTTTATCGTGGTGATATGTTTCCAAGCATTGCACAAGTGTCTAATCTCTTATCCTGTCGGGTTTCTGAACCTTTTATCTACACGAGAGTGATCACACTTTCCGTGTATTACCGGTCGGAAGTGCGAGTGTTTGTGCCAAGAACCTGTTGTATACAACAGTTTATCAACACATTCCGTATGTTTCCGTTATTTCACTCAGAAGAAAAATAACTGCTCGCTGTGAGTTTTTCCACACTATGTAAGTCACGTATTGAATGAGAAAACTACGCACTGCTGAAGTTCCAACGACTTAATGGGCACGTCAGTTCCCGTTTTGTAATGATGTTATTTTTCTCCTGTAAGCTACCTTGTCCATAATTACTGTCGCATTTACTTTCTCTACTTTCGTTAAGTGACGTCCAGGATCTTTCCTTAATTCATGGCATAACTTAACAAATCTTTGAGGATTATTATGTTGCAGCGGTCTGAGCAACCAACCGACAAGTTGGTTTAGAAAGACACTTAGCAGATCAACAGAAGATCTCCCAGAGTTTCCAGTACAATATTAAAGCCTTACACTCTTTCCCTCCTCTCCCATATCTACAAAAACAACCTTATTTTTCTCCCTCCTTACAGATAAACAGGAATAGAAAACCAGGACCCAAATATACAAGGGCGAGGACAGAAGCTGCATTAAAGGCACAACAGAAGAAAGATAGGAGTAAAAGGCCAGGTAATAAGAAGGGAACGAGGAAAAGAGAAACGAGGAGCTGAACAGAGAGATGTTGTCGTAGGAAACAAGGGCAACACCAAAGATTCTAGGAGTATGGGTGCACTGACAGGTACTAGACACCATGCACAGAATAGGGGAAGAAGGGAAATATGTTACTGAAAGATCGAGATAAATCAAAGATCACGAAACTTGATAAAGAAATCTGTGAGAGGAAGTAGTAGCGTTCCTACTAAATCAATGAATAAAATCTTCTAGTCCTTGGATATGGGATAATTGCCAAATTGTTAGAGATTTAGAAGATATCTAATGTGGTTCTACTAGTGAAGAAAGGAGTTAAACATGAAGCATCATACTGTAGATTAGTATGACTGACATGCATATAAATGTATGTTAATGGAGAATACAAGCAAAGTGTTGGAGGGCGTAGATTGATCCGTGATTTTATGAAGAATAAACAATAAGCAGTTTTAGAGAGAGAGAGAGAGAGAGAAGAAGAAGAAGAAGAGAAGAAGAAAGAAGAAAGAAGAAGAAAGAGAAGAAAAAAAGAAGAAGAGAAGAGCAGCACTAAAAGTAACTGGGACAAAAACTTGAGATACATAATTAATAACAAGGAATGCTGTACAGTCATTCATTGTGTAAAATATGGGAAATGAGGAAGACACTAGGGCAGTACTGAAGCCGTTATTATGACGTTTCGCCCATGGCTGGACTCTATGTGCTATACAAAAATACACAGATACACAGCATTTCAAGTCTAACTAGTACCCTGATGTCAGGCTCCAGAGACATGAGAAATGAGTTAACAAATAAGGTTACGAAGAGACATTACTCAAAGGAAATATTTATTATAGGTCCTGATATGCTGGGAAGGAGGAGTGAGGGTAGGTGCATGGGCGGGTCCCAAGGAAATACAGTATACGCAGCAGCACTTGCAAGCGTACATTTCACATTCTTGAGGTCAATAGTGTAGGAAAATGTATTAATTATAGATGCTTCCAAAATCGTTCATCTGGTTTGATCCTCCTCCCCTTAGTATAACGGTTATGTTGTTCTATGATCTGATAAAGCAGGTTGCAGTCAGGGACACATGCATTGTTCATTTTGTTCATCCTGTAAGTATCATCCTGTAAGCATTATTTCTGTTGGCTACTCTGAAAGTCACGCCCCGTCTCCTTGTTGTATACCGCACTACATCCTCTGCAGGAAATAATGTTAACCTCGGTAGCAGTGGTACTCTTTCGACTGAGATATCTGGTGATGTCTTTGATGGTTTTGAAGGCTACGACAGCAGTGTCCATGTTTGCTCTACAAAACATGGAGGCTGACAGTGGCGGCAGCATATCCTGTAGGGATATACCGAGTTCAATGTTTTCTTACAGTAGTTATGATCAAGGTGTCTAAAACCAATAACAACCAGGATACCACTGACATATCTGAGCCACGTGATGTCGCGTTGGATGATTCTCTTGGGGGTCCCCTTAACGTGTCATTTTTCGAGTAAATATTGTTGAGGTTAACACTCTGTAGACCTGTTTTCCTGATGATATTTTTGCTTCCTTTTCCCAAACAAGACATTTTTGGATCTCAAAGCATGATAAGTTAGATTTAACGTCCTCGTTCTATTAAGGTCAACCTCAACAACCAGTGCTAATGTCAAAGCAATCACGGTCACATGTGGCTGTTCTCCAAAGGACATTATGCAACTGATTGAATTAATATTTGAATTGCTCGTTGAGGCTGGAATAAGTGGGAGGATAATAATATAGTCCTGAAGCTTTCCAATCCTCAAATTGGGTCAGACGTTAAAATGAAACATGAAGAGCCGACATGTTAGTTGTTTAACTTTATGTGGTTCAGGGATGGTGTAGACCAAGGCATCACAACAAAATTCATGATTGTAAATGTATAAAAATACCACAACGAAGAATAGGAAAAAAACCTAACGCATTTATGTGCCTACACACATATCATCAGAAGAATCATTCCTCTGAAGATATGAATATAAGCATATGAAAACTCTCAGTTTTTTCTATTTTCACATCGGCCGCATCCCATTGAGGCAGGATGACCTAACAAGGAAAACGAACGTTTTTCTTTTTAAGTGTAGTAATTTATTCAGAAGGCAATTTATTCCCGGCAATTTAGTCCCTTATTACCACACGGAGAAAGAAGTCTTTTCCACTTCTTCATGGAGAAAAGAAATAAAGAGAAACTAGAACTATTAAGAAAATAGTAGAAATCAAAATGGAGTATTAGAATGTGGGGCAGAAGTTTGTGGCAATAGGAGGGTGGGTACAGGAGGAAAGAGGAGTGATTGGTGGAATGATGAGGTAAAGGGTGCGATAAAAGAGAAAAAAGTAGTTTATGAGAGGTTTTTACAAAACATATGTGATATAAGAAGGGCAGAGTATATTTAGAGTAAAAGAAAGGTGAAGAGAGTGGTGAGAGAGTGCTAAAGGAGTGCAAATGATAGTGTGAGAGAGGCACTGTCAAGGAATTTTCCTGAGAATAAGCAAAAAATTTGGAGAGAGATAAACAAGTTAAGAAAGTCTAGGGAACAAATGGATTTGTCATTTAAAAACAGAGTGGAGGAGCAAACAGATGGAGAGCTGGAGGCACTGGGAATATTTTGAGGAAATTTTAAACATCAATGAAGAAAGGGAGGCGGTTATTTCATGCACTGGTCAGGGAGGTATAACATCTTTTAGGATTGAAGAAGAGCAGGATGTGAGTGTGGGAGAGGTGTGAGACATTATGTACCAGGTAAAGTGTACGGTAGAGTTATTATTGAAAGAATTAGAGGTAAGACAGAGCCGGATTGCAGATGAGCAAGGAGGCTTTAGACTGGGTACAGGATGTGTACATCAGATGTTTACATTGAAGCATATATGTGATCATTATTTAAATAAAGGTAGGAAAATTTATATTGCATTTATGGATTTAGAAAAGGCATATGATAAAGTAGATAGGGGAGCAGATATTGCAAGTGTATGGAATAGGCAGTAAGTTATTAAATGCTGTATAGAGTTTTTATCAGGAGAGTGAGGCTCAGGTTAGGGTGTGTAGGAGAGAGGGAGATTACTTCCCAGTAAAAGTAGGTCTTAGACAGGAATGTATAATGTCACCAAGGATGTTTAACATATTTGTAGATGGGGTTATAAAGAAAGTAAATTCAAGAGTGCGGGGGAGACGGGTGGGATTAAATTATAGGGAATCAAATACAAAATCGGGGTTGACACAGTTACTTTTTGCTGATGATACTGTGCTTCTGGGGGATTCTAAAGAAAAGTTGCAAAGATAAGTGGGCGAATTTGGAAGGGTGTGTAAAGGTAGAAAGTGAACGTAGATAAGAGTAAGGTGATGAGGGTACCAAAAGATTTAAATAAAGAACAATTGGATATCACATTGGAGGGAGGGAGTATGGAAGAAGTAAATGCTTTCAGATATTTAGGAGTTGACTTGTCAGTTGGTGGGTTTATGGAGTATGAGGTTAACCATAGAATTGATGAAAGGAAAAAGGTGAGTGGTGCGTTGAGGTATATGTGGAGAGTAAAAACGTTTTCCATGGAGGCAAAGAAGGGAATGTATGAGAGTATAGTGGTACCAACACTCTTATATGGATGCGAAGCATGGGTTGCAAATGCAACTGCATGGAGTCGGCTGGAGGCAGTGGAGATGTCCTGTCTAAGGGCAATGTGTAGTGAATATTTTATCCAGAGAATTCGTAGTGTGGAAATTAGGAGGAGGAGTGGAGTTACGAAAAATATTAGTCAGAGGGCTGAAGAGGGGGTGTTGAGGTGGTTTGGTCATTTAGAAAGAATGAAGAAAAGTAGAATGACTTAGAGAGCATATAAATCTGTAGGGGAAAGAAGGCGGAGTAGGGGTCGTCCCCGAAAAGGTTGGAGGGAGGGGGTAAGGGAGGTTTTGTGGGCGAAGGGTTTGGATTTCCAGCAAGCTTGTTAAATAGGAGTGAATGGAAACGAATGGTTTTTGGGACCTGACGAGCTGTTGGAGTGTGAGAAGGGTAATATTCTGTGAAGGGATTCAGGGAAACTGGTTTGTCAGACTTGAATCCTGGAAATGGGAAGTACAGTGCCTGCTCTTTGAAGGAGGGGTTTAGGGTATGGCAGTTTGGTGGGACATCTAAACTGTCGTATCTAAGAACCTCTGCAAAGACAGTGAGATGGCCGACGTGTTAAAAAAATATGTATATATATATGTAATGTTCCTCAAAGAACTGGGTGATACGGTGCTGTGGTGTATATCTCTGTCTATGTCTGATATAAGGATAAGGAATAAGATGGGGGCGAGTACTGTGCCTTGTGGAACAGAGCTCTTCACTATGGCAGCCTCCGAATTAACTCTGTTGACCACTACTCTTTGTGTTCGATTTGTTAGGAAGTTGAAGATCCATCTCCCCACTTTCCCAGTTATTCCTTTAGCACGTATTTTATGGGCTATTACGCCATGATCGCATTTGTCAAATGCTTTTGCAAAGTCTGTGTATATTACATCTGCATTCTGATTTTCTTCTAGTGCATCCAAGGCCATGTCATAGTGATCCAGTAGTTGTGAGAGGCAGGAGCGACCTGCCCTGAACCCATGTTGCCCTGGATTGTGCAAATTTTGGGAATCCAGGTGATTTGCAATCCTGCTTCTTAGCACTCTTTCAAAGATTTTTATGATGTGGGACGTCAGAGCTATTGGTCTATAGTTCTTAGCTAATGCTTTGCTGCCACCTTTATGGAGTGGGGCTATATCCGTTGTTTTAAGTGACTGGAATTTCACCCATGTCCAAGCTCCTCCTCCATAGTGTACTTAGGGCACGCGAGAGGGGTTTCTTGCAGTTCTTAATGAAAACAGAGTTCCACGAGTCTGGGCCCGGGGCTGAATGCATAGGCATGTTGTCGATGGCTTTTTCGAAATCTATCAGAGTTAGGGTAATGTCGGAAATCTGACATACATTTATAGAGTTTTGAGGCTCATTCATGAAGAAATCATTTGGGTCGTCGTTCCCCAGACCTATAAGTGGTTCACTAAACGCAGAGTCGTACTGGGATTTCAATATTTCACTCATTTCCTTGTTGTCATCTGTGTAAGTCCCATCCTGTCTGAGTAAGGGCCCGATACTAGATGTGGTATTTGCCTTGTTTTTGGCATATGAAAAGAAATATTTTGAATTTCTTTCAATTTCACTAATAGCTTTAAGCTCCTCCTGCCTCTCCTGGTTCCTGTAAGAGTCATTTAACTTAAGTTCGATAGTTTCCACTTCTCTGGTCAGCGCCTCCTTTCGTGTATCAGATATTCTAGCACTCCTGAGGAGCTCAGTGACTCTTCGTCGTCTTCTGTAGAGGGAGCGTCTTTCTCTCTCCAGTTTACTCCTGCTCTTCTTCTTTCTTAGGGGAATATGCCTAGAACATGCTTCGGCTGCCAGGAAGTTGATCCTTTCAAGGCACTGGTTTGGATCCATGTCATTTAAGACATCTTCCCAACATGTTTCGTTTAGGACATGGTTTACCTGGTCCCAGTTGATGTTCCTGTTGTTGAAGTTGTATTTTGTGAAGACACCTTCACAGGTACATGCATTCTGGAGGTAGCGCAGATGAAAGGTCACACACACATGAGCTACTAAGTCTCTGCGAAAAACACACCTTAAGCCAGCAGATAGTGGAGCCAATAAGACTAGAAAACACTTGACCTTATCTTCACAAATAATGAGGACCTGATAAGAGACATAAGAATATCAAAAACAACTAATTCCGATCACAACCTATGCATGTACGTCTGGATTTCGATTAGGTTGTGATCGGAATTAGTTGTTTTTGATATTCTTATGTCTCTTATCAGGTCCTCATTATTTATGAAGATAAGGTCAAGTGTGTTTTCTAGTCTTGTTGGCTCCACTATCTGCTGGCTTAAGGTGTGTTTTTCGCAGAGACTTAGTAGCTCATGTGTGTGTGACCTTTCATCTGCGCTACCTCCGGGGATTGTTTCAGCTATAACATTATTTGCTACATTCTTCCATTTTGTATGCCTGAGGTTGAAATCACCAAGCAGTAAGATGTTTGGGGATGGAGCTGGAAGGTTTTCCAAACAGTAATCAATTTTCAGTAGCTGTTCCTTCAACTGATGTGAGGTTGCATCTGGTGGCTTGTATACAACCACAATGACTAGGTTTTGGTTCTCGATCTTTATTGATAGAACGTATTTAAAATATATTTAGTTGGGTTAGGCTATAATAAATTGCTCTTGTTATAATGAGGTTAGGTAAGTTTTCTAAGATTCTTTTGGTGCAAAATTAAACATTTTTACATTAACATTAATGAATAAATATATATTTAAACGTATAAGAGAAAATTTCAGAAAGGACTTAATTTTAAATGAGTTCTTGCTAATTGACCAGTTTTACATATTCGGCATATATATATATATATATATATATATATATATACATATATATATATATATATATACATATATATATATACATATATATACATATATATGTATATATATATATATATATATGTATATATATATATATGTATATATATATATACATATATATATATATACATATATATATATATATATATATACATATATATATATATATATATATATATATATATATATATATATATATATATATATATATATATATGATAAATTTCTCGATGCAGTATTATTTTCAAAAGCATATTATTATTGATCATATTAAAAAACACAAAACCCGTACGGTCATACAGTTAATAATTGCGTTACTTATTCATTATGACTCTCACCCCAAAAAAAATTCCACGTGGCACTGATGTCAAACAAATTTCTCTCTGTTATGCAGATATATTACAATTAGATATTTTGGCTTTTGAAATTTTAAATTTAAATTGTAACAAACGCTGCATTTTAACGTCCTCGTTAACGCTGTCAGAAGAGAATTTAAATGACAGTTTTTGTCAGAAATTTAATTCACCCCAAAAATGGAGACAGAAAAAGTAATTAATCATCGGCTAAGTGCAAAAAAAAAGATGATCAGGAAATACAGAAAATGGAAAGAGATGATTATCTTAAATATACAAATAAATATTTATTTATTAGGAAATTATTTTTTTAGGGAATTATTTCTTGGGGAATTATTTCTTTGGGCATTAATTCTTGAGGTATTATTTCTTTCGGTATTATTTCTTTGAGAATTATTTCTTACGGAATTATTTCTTTGGGCATTAATTCTTAGGGAATTATTTCTTAGGAAATTATTTATTGTGGAAATATTTCTTAGGGAATTATTTCTCAGGGAATTATTTTTTAGGTAATTATTTCTTAGCAAATTATTTCTTAGGGACTTATTTCTCTGGGAATTTTTTCTTAGGAGTTATTTCTTATGGCATAATTTCAAAGGACATCATTTCTCAAAGAATTATTTCTTAGAGAATTATTTCTGAGGGAATTAATTCTTAGGGAATTATTTCTGAGGGAATTAATTCTTAGGGAATTATTTCTGAGGGAATTAATTCTTAGGGAATTATTTTGGAAGGAATTATTTCAGAGAGAATTAATTCTTAGGGAATTTTTTCCAAGACTATTATTTACTTGAAAATGATTTCTTATGTAATTATTTCTTAGGAATTATTTCTTATGTAATTATTTCTTAGGTAATTATTTCTTAAGTATTTATTCGGTAACTATTTCTCAGGAATTGTTTCTTAGGGCATTATTTCTCAGGAATTATTTCTTAAGGAATAATTTCTTAGAGTATAATTTGTTAGGGTATTATTTGGTAGGGTATCATTTTTTAGGGTATTATTTGGAAGGGTATCACATTTTAGGGTATTATTTGGTAGGGTATCATTTTTAGGGCATTATTTGGTAGGATATACCACATATGGGTTTCTCAGTTATTACTAAATTTATCCAAATTTTGGATATTTACATTTATTGGTGCATTTATAACTTTCATTATGTTTAAGAACAATATTAGGGGGAAAAACAGAGTCCACTGATCCAAGGACTTAGAGTGGAACCAGAGCTGCAGGAATAAATGTTAATTCACTAGTTGATAAGTGTCATGGCTTGGAGTGGGACAAGAGTCGAAGTAGTTGATGTAAGCGAAGGTACAAGTCCACGAGAATCATAACCAGGAGTTAAGTCAGGAAGATTTTTAGTCAAGAAACAGCACAAGTATTTCCTGACATATGAACAGGCCTACTGACCCATGCGGAGCAGGTCCATATTCCCCCCGTATTAGACCAATGATCCCCCCCCCCGGAATAGCCCAATGACCCACCCAGACTGGTCATCTCCACTCAAGGATGGAGCGCGGCACCAGACCCAGCAGCACAAGCTAGTCAGGTCCAACTCACACCCACCCACACCCACTCATGTATTTATCTAACCTATTTTTAAAACTACACAACGTTTTAGCCTCAATAACTGTACTTGGGAGTTTGTTCCACTCATCCACAACTCTATTACCAAACCAGTGCTTTCCTATATCCTTCCTGAATCTGAATTTTTCCAACTTGAAACCATTGCTGCGAGTCCTGTCTTGGCTTGAAATTTTCAGCACGCTATTTACATCCCCTTTATTTATTCCTGTTTTCCATTTATACACCTCGATCATATCCCCCCTAATTCTACGCCTTTCTAGAGAGTGCAGATTCAGAGCCTTCAGTCTATCCTCATAGGGAAGATTTCAGATACATCGGATCATCTTTGTCATCCTCCTCTGTACGTTTTCCAGAGCATTTATATCCATTCTTTAATACGGTGACCAGAACTGAGCAGCATAGTCTAAATGAGGCCTAACCAAGGATATATAGAGTTGAAGAACAACCTGAGGACTTCTATTATTTATACTTCTAGATATGAAGCCAAGAATTCTGTTAGCTTTATTGCGAACACTAATGCGCTGTTGTCTAGGTTTTAGATTACTGCTAACCAGAACTCCTAAATCCTCTACATTATTTAGTTTATATGTGGCATGGTTATTTAACTGTCAAACATTTAGAACTTTGCATTTGTCAGGCCCGGTGGCCTGGTGGCTAAAGCTCCCGCTTCACACACGGAGGGCCCGGGTTCGATTCCCGGCGGGTGGAAATTCCGACACGTTTCCTTACACCTATTGTCCTGTTCACCTAGCAGCAAATAGGTACCTGGGTGTTAGTCGACTGGTGTGGGTCGCATCCTGGGGGACAAGATTAAGGACCCCAATGGAAATAAGTTAGACAGTCCTCGATGACGCACTGACTTTCTTGGGTTACCCTGGGTGGCTAACCCTCCGGGGTTAAAAATCCGAACGAAATCTTATCTTATCTTATCTTATCTGCCACTTGTCTGACCATTGCATCAGTCTATTCAAATCATCTTGGAGTGCTCTAGTGTCCTCATTAGAAAGAATTGGACGGCCTATTTTGGTGTCATCAGGAAATTTGCTTATGTCGCTATTTATTCCCTCATCTATGTCGTTTATGTAAATTGTGAACAACAACGGGCCCAACACTGACCCCTGAGGAACACCGCTTGTGACGTGCCCCCACTCTGATTTCTCCCCATTTATGCAAACTCTCTGCTGTCTATTTGTCAGCCATGCCTCTACCCAGGAAAAAATTTCTCCTATTCCGTGTGCCTTAAGTTTCCTCAATAGCCTTTGGTGTGGAACTCTATCGAAAGCCTTACTGAAGTCCATATACACAATATCATATTCATTACCATGATCTACCTCCTCAAACACCTTAGTGAAAAAAGTTAGTAAATTCGTAAGACAGGAACGCCCCTTTGTAAAACCGTGTTGAGATTCATTAATCAATCTGTGCCTGTCAAGATGGCTACGAATTGCTTCGGCAATTATTGATTCCATAAATTTTCCCACTATGGAAATAAGGCTTATTGGTCTATAGTTCGAAGCCATGGACCTGTCACGTGGGTCATAGTCACATGATATCTCGCCATTAAGGATTTTGGTCATGTGAACGAGGCCTTCCACTGGCTTACCGGTCCACCCCTTTAAAAATTAATTATACAGCAGGAATGTGACCAGAGCTGAAGGAGTGCTTGCGAGGCCACTGTTTCGCTTGCACTTGCAATCAGCAGTTGTCTGTTGGTGGCAACTGCAACATAATGCAAGTCATAAAAGTGTCCATAATCCAATTAAAAAAAATCAGAAGTTCATCATAAATGTATGCGGGAAATTTAAAAAGAAATAAAAAGTAAAATTTCTGAACTAATTAATTTCCATTTCCACTCAAGATGGAGCATTGAAAGAGCATCCAAATTATTCTCCAAACAAGAATTCATCTCGGAAATACAGGGATCCAATAAGTAACATAATGGTGTTCCACGTCAACTTTCATTTACTACAAATATGGGTTAGTGAATCTCCTTACGCAACTCATACATATGTATATATATATATATATATATATATATATATATATATATATATATATATATATATATATATATATATATATATATATATACATATATATATATACATACACATATATGTCGTGCCGAATATGTAAAACTGGTCAATTAGCAAGAACTCATTTAAAATTAAGTCCTTTCTAAAATTTTCTCTTATACGTTTAAAGATATATTTTTTTCATTAATGTTGATGCAAAATTTATAATTTTGCATCAAAAGAATCTTAGAAAACTTACCTAACCTTATTATAACAAGAACAATTTATTTTACCTAACCCAACTAAATATATTTTAGATTTGTTTACAGTAATTTAATACTAAACAAACACAATCAAATACATTTTTTTTGTTAGGTTCAGAATGATTTTGGTGAAATTATTGCATACACAAATTTTCACTTGTCCTATATGGCAAGATGAGCGTTGCTATTTAAGCCAAGATCGCAAATTCTGCCTATTCGGCACAACATATATATATATATATATATATATATATATATATATATATATATATATAGTATTGAGTAATGATTGTAGTTGGGATGGTGTGATAGGTTATGGGGTTCTGAGGATGGTTCTGTGTGTGCTTGCCCTTGCTGCTCTGTCCTGCTCTGATTGACCTCTGCTGGTTCCATACTTGTCCCCTTTCTTAGCTCCTTTCGCTTTTTTGTCCTCTCCCTCAGCTGCTGTCGTTCTGTTTGTGTTCTGTCTCTGTCTAAGAACACCCTCTTGTACTCTTCCGAGTATTTCAAACGTGGTTTCTCTTGGAGGATCCTGTTCCGCAATGCTTCTGTCCTGAGAATCAGCTTGATCGGTCGTTTTCTCCCCTTCAAATATCCCCCTATTCTCTGAAAATTTACAATCTTGTCCATGTCTTTTTCACCGATTTCTGTGATGATGTTCTCAATCTCCTTTCTTTCTGCCTACCGTCTTTCAGTGTGTGTCCTTTCCTCTCTCTCCTGAAGCCCATGGATAAACACTGATTTTGCCCTTTCCTCCTCCCACTGCCTCTCCCTCTGTGACTCTGGTTCCTGTCTGTACGTGGTAATTTTCTCCCTTGTTTTGTGTATGTGTATGTGTATGTGTATGTGTATGTGTATGTGTATGTGTATGTGTATGGGTGTGTGAGTGTATGTGCATGTGTGTGTATGTGTGTGTGTGTACTCACCTAGTTGTACTCACCTAGTTGAGGTTGCGGGGGTCGAGTCCGAGCTCCTGGCCCCACCTCTTCACTGATCGCTACTAGGTCACTCTCCCTGAGCCGTGAGCTTTATCATACCTCTGCTTAAAGCTATGTATGGATCCTACTTCCACGACATCGCTTCCCAAACTATTCCACTTACTGACTACTCTGTGGCTGAAGAAATACTTCCTAACATCCCTGTGATTCATCTGTGTCTTCAGCTTCCAACTGTGTCCCTTGTTACTGTGTCCAATCTCTGGAACATCCTGTCTTTGTCCACCTTGTCAATTCCTCTCAGTATTTTGTATGTCGTTATCATGTCCCCCCTATCTCTCCTGTCCTCCAGTGTCGTCAGGTTGATTTCCCTTAACCTCTCCTCGTAGGACATACCTCTTAGCTCTGGGACTAGTCTTGTTGCAAACCTTTGCACTTTCTCTAGTTTCTTTACGTGCTTGGCTAGGTGTGGGTTCCAAACAGGTGCAGCATACTCCAATATGGGCCTAACGTACACGGTGTACAGGGTCCTGAATGATTCCTTATTAAGATGTCGGAATGCTGTTCTGAGGTTTGCTAGGCGCCCATATGCTGCAGCAGTTATTTGGTTGATGTGCGCTTCAGGAGATGTGCCTGGTGTTATACTCACCCCAAGATCTTTTTCCTTGAGTGAGGTTTGTAGTCTCTTGCCCCGTAGACTGTACTCCGTCTGCGGTCTTCTTTGCCCTTCCCCAATCTTCATGACTTTGCACTTGGTGGGATTGAACTCCAGGAGCCAATTGCTGGACCGGGTCTGCAGCCTGTCCAGATCCCTTTGTAGTTCTGCCTGGTCTTCGATCGAGTGAATTCTTCTCATCAACTTCACGTCATCTGCAAACAGGGACACCTCAGAGTCTATTCCTTCCGTCATGTCGTTCACAAATACCAGAAACAGCACTGGTCCTAGGACTGACCCCTGTGGGACCCCGCTAGTCACAGGTGCCCACTCTGACACCTCGCCACGTACCATGACTCGCTGCTGTCTTCCTGTGTGTACTCACCTAGTTGAGGTTGCGGGGGTCGAGTCCGAGCTCCTGGCCCCGCCTCTTCACTGATCGCTACTAGGTCACTCTCCCTGAGCCGTGAGCTTTATCATACCTCTGCTTAAAGCTATGTATGGATCCTGCCTCCACTACATCGCTTCCCAAACTATTCCACTTACTGACTACTCTGTGGCTGAAGAAATGCTTCCTAACATCCCTGTGATTCATCTGTGTCTTCAGCTTCCAACTGTGTCCTCTTGTTACTGTGTCCAATCTCTGGAACATCCTGTCTTTGTCCACCTTGTCAATTCCTCTCAGTATTTTGTATGTCGTTATCATGTCCCCCCTATCTCTCCTGTCCTCCAGTGTCGTCAGGTTGATTTCCCTTAACCTCTCCTCGTAGGACATACCTCTTAGCTCTGGGACTAGTCTTGTTGCAAACCTTTGCACTTTCTCTAGTTTCTTCACGTGCTTGGCTAGGTGTGGGTTCCAAACAGGTGCCGCATACTCCAATATGGGCCTAACGTACACGGTGTACAGGGTCCTGAATGATTCCTTATTAAGATGTCGGAATGCTGTTCTGAGGTTAGCTAGGCGCCCATATGCTGCAGCAGTTATTTGGTTGATGTGCGCTTCAGGAGATGTGCCTTGTGTTATACTCACCCCAAGATCTTTTTCCTTGAGTGAGGTTTGTAGTCTCTGACCCCCTAGACTGTACTCCGTCTGTGGCCTTCTTTGCCCTTCCCCAATCTTCATGACTTTGCACTTGGTGGGATTGAACTCCAGGAGCCAATTGCTGGACCAGGTCTGCAGCCTGTCCAGATCCCTTTGTAGTTCTGCCTGGTCTTCGATCGAGTGAATTCTTCTCATCAACTTCACGTCATCTGCAAACAGGGGCACCTCAGAGTCTATTCCTTCCGTCATGTCGTTCACAAATACCAGAAACAGCACTGGTCCTAGGACTGACCCCTGCGGGACCCCGCTGGTCACAGGTGCCCACTCTGACACCTCGCCACGTACCATGACTCGCTGCTGTCTTCCTGACAAGTATTCCCTGATCCATTGTAGTGCCTTCCCTGTTATCCCTGCTTGGTCCTCCAGTTTTTGCACCAATCGCTTGTGTGGAACTGTGTCAAACGCCTTCTTGCTTTCCAAGAAAATGCAATCCACCCACCCCTCTCTCTCTTGTCTTACTGCTGTCACCATGTCATAGAACTCCAGTAGGTTTGTGACACAGGATTTCCCGTCCCTGAAACCATGTTGGCTGCTGTTGATGAGATCATTCCTTTCTAGGTGTTCCACCACTCTTCTCCTGATAATCTTCTCCATGATTTTGCATACTATACATGTCAGTGACACTGGTCTGTAGTTTAATGCTTCATGTCTGTCTCCTTTTTTAAAGATTGGGACTACATTTGCTGTCTTCCATGCCTCAGGCAATCTCCCTGTTTCGATAGATGTATTGAATATTGTTGTTAGGGGTACACATAGCGCCTCTGCTCCCTCTCTCAATACCCATGGGGAGATGTTATCTGGCCCCATTGCCTTTGAGGTATCTAGCTCACTCAGAAGCCTCTTCACTTCTTCCTCGGTTGTGTGCACTGTGTCCAGCACTTGGTGGTGTGCCCCACCTCTCCGTCTTTCTGGAGTCCCTTCTGTCTCCTCTGTGAACACTTCTTTGAATCTCTTGTTGAGTTCTTCACATACTTCACGGTCATTTCTTGTTGTCTCTCCTCCTTCCTTCCTTAGCCTGTGTGTGTGTGTGTGTGTGTGTCTGTGTGTATCTGTGTGTGTGTGTGTGTCTGTGTCTGTGTGTATCTGTGTGTGTCTGTGTCTGGGTGTGTGTGTGTGTGTGTGTGCGTGTGTGTGTGCGTGTGTGTGTGTATGTATGTATGTGTGTGTGTGTATGTGAGTGTAATAATCTAGTTGAGGTTGTGTGTATGTGTGTGTGTGTGTATGTATGTGTGTATGTGTGTGTATGTGTGTGTGTGTGTGTGTGTGTTTGTGTGTGTGTGTGTGTGTGTGTGTGTGTGTGTGTGTGTGTGTGTGTGTATGTGTGTGTGTATGTGTGTGTGTATGTGTGTGTGTACTCACCTAATTGTACTCACTTAATTGTGGTTGCAGGGGTAGAGACTCAGCTCCTGGCCCCGCCTCTTCATTGATCGCTACTGGGTCCTCTCTCTCTCTCTCTCTGCTTCCTGAGCTGTATCATACCTCTTCTTAAAACTATGTATGGTTCCTGCCTCCACTACTTCACTTGCTAGGCTATTCCACTTCCTGACAACTCTATGACTGAAGAAATACTTCCTAACGTCCCTGTGACTCGTCTGAGTCTTCAGCTTCCAGTTGTGACCCCTTGTCCCTGTGTCCCCTCTCTGGAACTTCCTCTCTCTGTCCACCTTGTCTATTCCCCGCAGTATCTTGTATGTGTGTGTGTGTGTGTGTGTGTGTGTGTGTGTGTGTGTGTGTGTGTGTGTGTACGCATGTGTGTTAGAGTGTGTACTCATGTGTGTTAGGGTGTATATGCATGAGTGTTAGGGTGTGTACGCATGTGTGTTAGGGTGTGTACGCATGTTTGTTAGGGTGTGTACGCATGTGTGTTAGGGTGTGTACGCATGTTTGGTAGGGTGTGTACGGATGTGTGTTAGGGTGTGTACGCATGTGTGTTAGGGTGTGTACACATGTGTGTTAGGGTGTGTACGCATGTGTGTTAGGGTGACTACGCATGTGTGTTAGGGTGTGTTCGCATGTGTGTTAGGGTGTGTACGCATGTGTGTTAGGGTGTGTATGCATGTGTGTTAGGGTGTGTACGCATGTGTGTTAGGGTGTGTACGCATGTGTGTTAGGGTTTGTACTCATGTGTGTTAGGGTGTGTACGCATTTGTGTTAGGGTGTGTATGCATGTGTGTTAGGGTGTGTACGCATGTGTGTTAGGGTGTGTATGCATGTGTGTTAGGGTGTGTATGCATGTGTGTTAGGGTGTGTACGCATGTGTGTTAGGGTGTGTACGCATGTGTGTTATGGTGTGTACGCATGTGTGTTAGGGTGTGTATGCATGTGTGTTAAAGCGTGCATGCATGTGTGTTAGGGTTTGTACGCATGTGTGTTAGGGTGTGTATGCATGTGTGTTAGGGTATGTACGCATGTGTGTTAGGGTGTGTATGCATGTGTGTTAGGGTGTGTACGCATGTGTGTTAGGGTGTGTACGCATGTGTGTTAGGGTGTGTATGCACGTACTCACCTAGTTGAGGTTGCGGGAGTCGAGTCCGAGCTCCTGGCCCCGCCTCTTCACTGATCGCTACTAGGTCACTCTCCCTGAGCCGTGAGCTTTAACATACCTCTGCTTAAAGCTATGTATGGATCCTGCCTCCACTACATCGCTTCCCAAACTATTCCACTTACTGACTACTCTGTGGCTGAAGAAATACTTCCTAACATCCCTGTGATTCATCTGTGTCTTCAGCTTCCAACTGTGTCCCCTTGTTACTGTGTCCAATCTCTGGAACATCCTGTCTTTGTCCACCTTGTCAATTCCTCTCAGTATTTTGTATGTCGTTATCATGTCCCCCCTATCTCTCCTGTCCTCCAGTGTCGTCAGGTTGATTTCCCTTAACCTCTCCTCGTAGGACATACCTCTTAGCTCTGGGACTAGTCTTGTTGCAAACCTTTGCACTTTCTCTAGTTTCTTCACGTGCTTGGCTAGGTGTGGGTTCCAAACTGGTGCCGCATACTCCAATATGGGCCTAACATACACGGTGTACAGGGTCCTGAATGATTCCTTATTAAGATGTCGGAATGCTGTTCTGAGGTTTGCTAGGCGCCCATATGCTGCAGCAGTTATTTGGTTTATGTGCGCTTCAGGAGATGTGCCTGGTGTTATACTCACCCCAAGATCTTTTTCCTTGAGTGAGGTTTGTAGTCTCTGACCCCCTAGACTGTACTCCGTCTGCGGCCTTCTTTGCCCTTCCCCAATCTTCATGACTTTGCACTTGGTGGGATTGAACTCCAGGAGCCAATTGCTGGACCAGGTCTGCAGCCTGTCCAGATCCCTTTGTAGTTCTGCCTGGTCTTCGATCGAGTGAATTCTTCTCATCAACTTCACGTCATCTGCAAACAGGGACACCTCAGAGTCTATTCCTTCCGTCATGTCGTTCACAAATACCAGAAACAGCACTGGTCCTAGGACTGACCCCTGCGGGACCCCGCTGGTCACAGGTGCCCACTCTGACACCTCGCCACGTACCATGACTCGCTGCTGTCTTCCTGACAAGTATTCCCTGATCCATTGTAGTGCCTTCCCTGTTATCCCTGCTTGGTCCTCCAGTTTTTGCACCAATCTCTTGTGTGGAACCGTGTCAAACGCCTTCTTGCAGTCCAAGAAAATGCAATCCACCCACCCCTCTCTCTCTTGTCTTACTGCTGTCACCATGTCATAGAACTCCAGTAGGTTTGTGACACAGAATTTACCGTCCCTGAAACCATGTTGGCTGCTGTTGATGAGATCATTCCTTTCTAGGTGTCCCACCACTCTTCTCCTGATAATCTTCTCCATGATTTTGCATACTATACATGTCAGTGACACTGTGTGTACGCATGTGTGTTAGGGTGTGTACTCATGTGTGTTAGGGTGTATATGCATGGGTGTTAGGGTGTGTACGCATGTGTGTTAGGGTGTGTACGCATGTTTGTTAGGGCGTGTACGCATGTGTGTTAGGGTGTGTACGCATGTGTGTTAGGGTGTGTACGCATGTGTGTTAGGGTGTGTACGCATGTGTGTTAGGGTGTGTGTGTGTATGTCTCTCTTCACACACAGTAACACAGCTAGCATCAGCTCAACTTATCTTTCGTCAGCCTTTATTTTGTGGAAGCTACTTAGTACTAGTTAAAATTAATTTGTTCGTTATTTTCATGCTGGTCGTCGCGAGGCCTCAACCAGTATTTATTCTAGTTCATATAATGATCCTGCAGTATTATATAATAATTTAATATGCATTGATATACCGTGTCATGCAAATTGCTCGTTGCCTCTCACATTCCCTCTTTCCTTACCTTGACTCTTATATATAATTTTTGTTGCAAACATCCTTGACTCTTATATATAATTTTTGTTGCAAACATCCTTGACTCTTATATATAATTTTTGTTGCAAACATCCTTGGCTCTTATATATAATTTTTGTTGCAAACATCCTTGTCTCTTATATATAATTTTTGTTGCAAACATCCTTGACTCTTATATATAATTTTTGTTGCAAACATCCTTGTCTCTTATATATAATTGTTGTTGCAAACATCCTTGACTCTTATATATAATTGTTGTTGCAAACATCCTTGACTCTTATATATAATTTTTGTTGCAAACATCCTTGACTCTTATATATAATTGTTGTTGCAAACATCCTTGACTCTTATATATAATTTTTGTTGCAAACATCCTTGACTCTTATATATAATTTTTGTTGCAAACATCCTTGACTCTTATATATAATTTTTGTTGCAAACATCCTTGACTCTTATATATAATTTTTGTTGCAAACATCCTTGACTCTTACATATAATTTTTGTTGCAAACATCCTTGACTCTTACATATAATTTTTGTTGCAAACATCCTTGACTCTTATATATAAGTTTTGTTGCAAACATCCTTGTCTCTTATATATAATTTTTGTTGCAAACATCCTTGACTCATGTATATAATTTTTGTTGCAAACATCCTTGACTCTTATATATAATTTTTGTTGCAAACATCCTTGTCTCTTATTTATAATTTTTGTTGCAAACATCCTTGACTCATGTATATAATTTTTGTTGCAAACATCCTTGACTCTTATATATAATTTTTGTTGCAAACATCCTTGACTCTTATATATAATTTTTGTTGCAAACATCCTGGTAAGATGATAGACCGTCTTCAGAGATGACACTTCCTAAATAACAGTAACTGCAACTCTGCTGGAACTAAATCTTTGAAGGTGTTCAAACGGTTGAATCTTTAATTAATAGATATTAAGATCACTAAAATGAAGGTTTGTATCTCAAGCTAACAGGTTTCAACCCTATCCATGAAATACTACCAGTGTGATGGAATATAACAGGGAAACGTAGCGTTTGTTCTCAGTGTCGTACATTTTAAAAAAATTTGCAGCAACACACTGCTGATGTATTTAATTTTTATTAAATAAAAAAATAGAAAAAGAACTCCAAGTCAAACCGGAACCTTTGTCAGGTCCAGCGAGGCAATTATCTGATAGATGAAAAGTCTGGTCTTGTTTACAAGTTGCATAATGAACGATGTACCTCATTCAACATACCATGAATAATAACAGCTTTTAGTCGTAAGAATAGAAATGATATTTATATAACTTATAATAATGATAATGCTCATGTAAATTAATCAAGTAAATTTACATATTCTCAGATGTTTAATAATGATAACGACCATCTTTTTCTATAACTCATCAAAAATTTAATTCATGTATATATACATATATATATATATATATATATATATATATATATATATATATATATATATATATATATATATATATATATATATATGTATATACATATATATATATATGTATATATTTTTTTATTATTATCACACTGGCCAATTCCCACCAAGGCAGGGTGGCCCGAAAAAGAAAAACTTTCACCATCATTCACTCCATCACTGTCTTGCCAGAAGGGTGCTTTACACTACAGTTTTTAAACTGCAACATTAACACCCCTCCTTCAGAGTGCAGGCACTGTACTTCCCATCTCCAGGACTCAAGTCCGGCCTGCCGGTTTCCCTGAACCCCTTCATAAATGTTACTTTGCTCACACTCCAACAGCACGTCAAGTATTAAAAACCATTTGTCTCCATTCACTCCTATCAAACACGCTCACGCATGCCTGCTGGAAGTCCAAGCCCCTCGCACACAAAACCTCCTTTACCCCCTCCCTCCAACCTTTCCTAGGCCGACCCCTACCCCGCCTTCCTTCCACTATAGACTGATACACTCTTGAAGTCACTCTGTTTCGCTCCATTCTCTCTACATGTCCGAATCACCTCAACAACCCTTCCTCAGCCCTCTGGACAACAGTTTTGGTAATCCCGCACCTCCTCCTAACTTCCAAACTACGAATTCTCTGCATTATATTCACACCACACATTGCCTTCAGACATGACATCTCCACTGCCTCCAGCCTTCTCCTCGCTGCAACATTCATCACCCATGCTTCACACCCATATAAGAGCGTTGGTAAAACTATACTCTCATACATTCCCCTCTTTGCCTCCAAGGACAAAGTTCTTTTTCTCCACAGACTCCTAAGTGCACCACTCATCAATTCTATGATTCACCTCATCTTTCATAGACCCATCCGCTGACACGTCCACTCCCAAATATCTGAATACATTCACCTCCTCCATACTCTCTCCCTCCAATCTGATATCCAATCTTTCATCACCTAATGTTTTTGTTATCCTCATTAACTTACTCTTTCTTGTATTCACTTTTAATTTTCTTCTTTTGCACACCCTACCAAATTCATCCACCAATCTCTGCAGCTTCTCTTCAGAATCTCCCAAGAGCACAGTGTCATCAGCAAAGAGCAACTGTGACAACTCCCACTTTATGTGTGATTCTTTATCTTTTAACTCCACGCCTCTTGCCAAGACCCTCGCATTTACTTCTCTTACAACCCCATCTATAAATATATTAAACAACAACAGTGACATCACACATCCTTGTCTAAGGCCTACTTTTACTAGGAAATAATTTCCCTCTTTCCTACATACTCTAACTTGAGCCTCACTATCCTCGTAAAAACTGTTCACTGCTTTCAGTAACCTATATATATATATATATATATATATATATATATATATATATATATATATATATATATATATATATATATATATATATATATATATATATATATATATATATATATATATATATATATATATTATATATATATATATATATATATATATATATATATATATATATATATATATATATATATATATATATATATATATATATTAGAGAGAGAGAGAGAGAGAGACCTGGCTATGGGAAAGAGGTAATTGGCCAGCCCTTTCCTCTGAGCTCGCCACCACCGACTGGAATGCTCTTCTCCAAGGGGATGTTGACAACCAAGTGAAAGCCTTCACTGGACACATCCTTAATCTACAACAAGAACACATTCCTCACCGGCAATATGTGACGAAGCCTACAGATCAGACTTGGTTTGGCTTTCGTTGTAGAGAGGCTGCTACTGCTAAGTACAAAGCATGACGAAGGTATAAGAGACATCCTACCACCTATAACAGGAACTTGCACGTGCAAGCCTGTAGGCATATGGGTGATGTTCAAAAGTGGGCCATTGCTAAATAGGAGGTGGACACTAAAAGAAAGTTAGCATCAGGTAGGGTAGGCTCCAAAACCTGGTGGTCCCTGGTCAAGGACAGACAAGGTTATCTGCCTGATGAACTTATTCCACCTCTAAATCGACAGGATGGGACCACCTCTACTAGTAGTCAAGAGAAGGCAGACCTCTTTGCTGAACACTTTGCTACCAAAATGCAAGTTCCTGATCCAGCAAGGGACCCTCCTTGGCTAGCTGCAAGAACTGTGTCAAAACTGTCAGTGGTGACAATAAGGCAGGAGGAGGTGCATTTCCTACTTAAATCGCTTGACCAAGAAAAGGCTGTGGGCCCAGACAAGTTGAGCCCAAGATTGTTGAGAAGATGTGCAGACCAGCTAGCAGCACCTCTAACTCGCATCTTTCAGCACTGCCTAGTACAGTGTAAATGGCCCTCTCTATGGAAAGAGGCAAATGTAGTCCCTGTTCACAAAAAGAAGAGCAGAGCAGAAATCAGTAACTACAGACCAGTGTCACTCCTGTCAATCACTGGTAAGATCCTTGAGACAATAATCTCAAGACAAATGACAGAGTTTTTTGACTACCACTCACTACTTTGTGATCGTCAATATGGCTTCAGGAAAGGTTACTCTGCTGCTGATCTGTTGTTAAACCTCTCCACTAAGTGGCACCAGTCACTGGATGAATCCAAAGTCAGCTGTGTGGTAGCACTGGACATTGCTAGCGCTTTCGACCGGGTGTGGCACCAGGGCCTCTTAGCAAAACTTCAAGCACTGGGAATTGCAGGCTCTACGCTATGTCTCCTCAGTGATTACCTTCATGGTAGATCTCTAAGTGTAGTTCTCAATGGAATGGAATCAGCAAGACATCCTATTGGGGCAAGTGTTCCACAAGGAAGCGTGCTGGGACCATTGTTATGGAATGTCTACTTCAACGACCTTCTTCATCTCATCCCAGAATCACATGCATATGCAGACGACTGTACACTGACATTCACTTATCCAAGAGAAGAAATGCCAGCTGCTCTAAGCTAAATCAATCACCAGCTGAGAGCTATATCAGCTTGGGGAAATAGATGGCAAGTAACATTTGCACATGAGAAAACGCAAATGATGATCGTCTCTAGGCACCATGATGGTAATGCTGGTGCAGTAGTAAGGATGAATGGGAGGATGTTGGCACCTGGAGAAGAAGTTGATATCCTTGGGGTGAAATTTGACTCCAAACTAACCATGAAGAACCATGTTGTAAATCTTGCAAACAAGGCAGCCAGGAAGCTTACAGCACTTCGCCGTATCTCCCATCTGCTTGACAGTAGGGGTTGCAAGATCCTGTACGAGGCACAAGTACGCTCACACCTTGAGTATGCTCCACTTTCTTGGTTTGCCTGCCCCCCCTCTCATCTGCGACTGCTTGACAGAGTAGAGAACAGAGCAAGACGTCTCATCTCTCGCCTGGACCCATCCTGGATAGATCTGTCATTTCAGCAGAGCGTTCAACATAGGAGGGATGTGGGTGACCTTACTGTTATGTACAAGGCCAATATTGTCAAAATACCACACTTGGATCCACTTCGAGGACAGCGTGAAACAAGTTTTTATGCCACAAGACGGGCAGAAAGCAGCAACTTCACTCTGGCTGTACCCTTCTCCAGAACATCACTCCATCTGAGATCATACATACCCAGGATGACTCGAGTATGGAACACATTCGTACAGCATAATGATGTCAACGAGATAAAGTCAGTTGATCAAATGAAAATGCTGGCCCACAGATGGCTTTAACTTCATCCTGTTCCCTACTTGTATGTCTCATAACAATAAAAATGCTTTCAAATGAGCTGATGTAGGTAACAGCTCTTAGCTTGCCAATAAAGTTAGGAATCCTTAACCTGTAATATAGCTGTCAATAAAGCTAGGGATCCTTAACCTTGTCAAACCCTGTGTAAAAAAAAAAAAAAAAAAAAAAGAGAGAGAGAGAGAGAGAGAGAGAGAGAGAGAGAGAGAGAGAGAGAGAGAGAGAGAGAGAGAGAGAGAGAGAGAGAGAGAGAGAGAGAGAGAGAGAGATTTATATGTTTGGAAATCATAAAATGTAATGGCTATGAAAATAATCAATTACACATCAATGTACAGATTGCATTACAACCAACGGAACGGTGACATTATTGTTTTGAAAGTGTACAGAGACGACGTAATGGATGTGAGGTGAGGAGCCATCGCGTGTCACGGTCATGAAGGAATGGATATGTGTCACAGCTCGTAGTGGGGCCACAGTTGTTGGGATACTCTAAACCAGCTGTGTTTGAACTAAACCAGCTGTCCTTGAACTAAACCAGCTGTCTCTGTGTTGTAGAATAAGAGGGAATACAATTACTGCCTGTGCAGTACTCAAAGATATGGACAGAACGTACGCGAGCATAAGAAAAGTGTCAAGACCATTACGTTTAGACACATGCACAATATAGCCTATGATTACAGGCCACTTAAATTTTATTTATAGTGTTTTAAAAATATGCTTGTTTTGTAAAATGCTTTTATTAGCCAGTAAAAGACTTCATGAGGGGTTTTCACCAGTCACTTAAGAGCCATGTAATGATTTAATGATTGTTGAACTCAGAGCATAACGAGGTTTGCTCCGTACCTTGATATCTGACATACAACAAACACATGTATTCTAAGCTAACACAGGTTTCCAAGAAAAATACAAATCCATCACATTCTTTGCAAGAAGGCAGCTTTATCAAATTTTGATAATTAGGATGACTCAAAAGGGAACCTTTTAAATGGTGTCCTGATGTCCAGATTTTTTCTTACTTTTTTTTTCTTTATTCTTCCGATTTTCGGTTTTATTTTGCTCGTAACTTGATGAGGCCTCATCCGATGGGCTTCAGCTGGTGTAGAGTAACTAGGCCTACAACCTAGGAACAATAGGCACTTGCAGCCGCTCTGTGAGCAAAGTTCTTTAACGATTCCCAGCGTTCTTGAATGTATCAATAATTTCCAAAATCCTAAATAGCTAACTTTCAAATATTCACAAAAAGACGCCACTTAAGTCGACTATGGCGGAGAGTAAAGTTAAAGTTTGTATATATAGAATTGTCCATATGTTTACCTGGAGTTTACCTAGAGAGGGTTACGGCCAGCTTGCGTGCTGGCCGCACGCAAGCTGACGTACGAACCACAGCCCGGTTGGTCAAGTACTGACTTTAGGTGCCTGTCCAGTGCCTTCTTGAAGACAGCCAGAGGTCTATTGGTAATCCCCCTTATGTTTGCTGGGAGGTAATTAAACAGTCTTGGGCTCCAGACACTTATTTTGTTGTCTCTCTATGTACTCGTGGCGCCCCCGCTTTTCATCCGGGGAATGTTGCATCTCCTGCCGAGTCTTTTGCTTTCATAGGGAGTGATTTTCGTGTGCAGGTTTGGTACCAATCCCTCCAGGATCTTTTAAGTTTATATTATCATGTATCTCTCTCGACTGTATTCCAGGGAATACAGATCAAGGACCATCAACCGTTCCCAGTAATTTAGGTGCCTTATCGTACTTAGGTGTGCCGTGAAAGTTCTTTGTACACTCTCCAGGTCTGCAATGTCACCAGCCTTGAAGGGGGCCGTTAGTGTACAGCAGTATTCCAGCCTAGAGAGCGCAAGCGATTTGAAGAGAATCATCATGGGCTTGGCGTCCCTAGTTTTGAAGGTTCTCATTATCCATCCTATCATTTTCCTAGCAGATGAGGTAGATACATTGTTGTTGTCTTTGAAGGCGAGATCCTCTGACATTATCACTCCCAGGTTCTTCACATTACTTCTCCGCTCTATTGTATGGTTAGAATTTGTCGTATACCCTGATATATTTTTAATTTCTTCAAGTTTCCCATATCTGAGTAGTTGAAATTTCTCCTCGATGAACTTCATATTGTTTTGAGTGGCCCATTCGAAGATTTGGTTAATGTTCGCTTGGAGTCTCGCAGTGTCTTCGATGGAGGTCACTGCCATGGTGATCCGGGTGTCATCCGCAAAGGAAGACACGGAGCTATGGTTTATATCTCTGTCTATGTCAAAAATGAGGATGAGGAATACAATGGGAGTGAGTTCTGTGCCTTGTGGAACAGAGCTTTTTACCGTGGCTGCCTTGGACTTTACTCTGTTTACTATTACTCTTTGTGTTCTATTTGTCAGGAAGTTGTAGATCCATCTACCAACTTTTATTGTAATTCATTTATCACGCATTTTATGTGCTATTACATCATGGTCACACTTGTCGAAAGCTTTTGCAAAGTCTGTGTATACTACATCTGTATTTTGTTTATCCTCAACAGCATCCAGGACCTTGTCATAGTGGTCCAGTAGCTGGGACAGGCAGGAGCGACCTGCTCTAAACCCGTGTTGCCCTGGGTTGTGTAATTGATGGGTATCTAGGTGGTTGACGATGTTGCTTCTTAGAACCCTCTCAAAGATTTTTATGATATGGGATATTAGTGCTATCGCCGTGTAGTTCTTTGCAATTGCTTTACTGCCACCTTTGTGGAGTGGGGCTATGTCTGTTGTTTTTAGTGTGTGTGGGATGACCCCTGTGTTCATGCTCCCTCTCCATAAAATGCTGAAGGCACGCGATAGGGGCTTCATGCAATTCTTGATGAACATGGAGTTCCATGAGTCTGAGCCTGGGGCAAAGTGCATGGGCATGTCATTTATTGCCTCTTCAAAGTCTTGTGAAGTTAGGATAATATCCGAGATTTTTGAGATGACCAGATTTTGGGTTTCGTTCATTGTCGACCCTTAGTTCAGCGGCTCGCTGAACACTGAGTCATATTGGGACTTTAGTATCTCACTCATTTCTTGGCTGTCATCTGTGTATGTCCCATCCCGCCTAAGCAGGGGCCCAATACTGGATGTTGTTTTTCCCTTAGATTTGGCACAAGATAAGAAGTATTTTTTTTCACTTTCCTTTATGGCTTTTAGTTCTTCCTGTGATTCTTGTCTCCTGTAAGATTCCATCAGCTTAAGTTCAATATTTGCAATTTCATTGACTAGTGCTCCCTTCGTATTTCAGATATATTGGCCACACTCAGCAGTTCTGTGACTCTTCGCCTTCGTCTGTATACGGAATGTCTCTCTCTTTCTAGTTAACATCTTCTCTTTCTTTTTCTTACTGGAACGTGTCTTGAGCAGATCTCAAGAACCACAGAATTCATTTTATCAAGGCAAATGTTCGGATCCGTGATGTTTAGAATATCTTCCCAGCTTGTTTCATTTAGGACATGGTTTACTTGATTCCATTTTATGTTTTTGTTTTTGAAATTTAATTTCGAGAAGAGACCTTCATGACTGCTCACATTTTGCTGGTCAGGAGCCCTGTGCATACATGTCTGTACCTTTATTATTTTGTGATCTGAGTGTATTGTCTTTGATACAGTTATATTACGTATCAGATCGTCATTGTTAGTGAAGATGAGGTCCAGTGTATTTTTAGTCTGCAAGAAAGGTATAAAATACCGACAATATGAAAGCTAAGACACATGTGCAACATCTGGATTTCTTTATTGTAGACGTTTCGCCATCCAGTGGCTTTATCAATACAGATTCTAGGACATAATTAGCAGACAGTAGAACTATATACAAAAGTTGAGGTAATGAGTCCCTCAGCCTTGGAGTTGGTGTTGAGAGCACCGTGGTGGTGGAGAATCTTGAGCAAAGGCAAATGCATCCACTGACCAAAACTAATTCCATGCTTGCCATGAAGAACTCCAGCTCTGAAGTCCGTCTCTCCCAGAAAGAAATACATCAAGATATTAAGATTGAAGTCTCTCAGAAGTTTCTTTTTCAAGTTATCAACCTTGAAGGCTTGAAGCCAATTGGAAGAGGCACTCAGAAAATAACGCATGAATAACGGATTATTTCAATTTTCCCAATTTCTTTCAAGAAAATAAATGCAAATTGCGACCGACATTTTCTAAAATCTCTTGGCAACACCACAGCTGAAGGTTCAACGAGGTAAACAAGAAAAGTGAGTACGTAAGCATGAATGTAAGTTCATTTAGACTTTGGATACATAACAGTATTAATAATGGTATGGACACAAAGTTACATTACGTACGTGGAACCTATGATAAACCAGTAGTGTCAAACACTGGGACTTATTTCTGATCAGAAGAGACAGGGATGACCACTTGTTTAACAAAACTCTAAAGTTTTACCTAATATAACCTAAAATAAAAATGAAGCTTCCTTTGAGAACAACACATCAGCACCAAGTTTGAAGTCGACCATATGATGCATTCCCTAGCAATAGAACAGAATCTCAAGAAATATGCATCTACAAAGCCTAAATGTTTTATAAGATGCATCAGCCATTAATGATCAATGTCAGTCAGAAATTATTTATTTTAATCACGGGAAGCACTAAACACGCCGGGGCCATAGAGCTCCTTGGGTATGGGACGCATTCAGATTCGATCAAAAGACGGGGGTTAAATCCAGTTCTTTGGATCAAGAGCACTAAAGCATCAAGACACCCATCCCTAGAAAGGAAAACTCTAGTCTTTTAATTCAAAATAATACTATTCCATATCGTCTAAGGAATAAACAGTTGCTGAATTTTTGACGTCAATCAGAATAGGACGTTTTTAAGTTATGTCATTGACAAAAGTTTCAGTAATGGTATATATAAGTCTGACCAGATGGGATTCTGCATTTCCTAATTGCTCCGTAAACTTTTTTCCAAGTCATAGCTCACCAGGATTTAAAATTTGAAGCCTATCATATAATGCGTTCTTTGGTTATAAAGGAAAGCCTTTGAGAAAGTTAGTGGAAAAACAAGGACACAGCGCTGAACAAGTTAGTGGAAGACAAGGACACAGCTCCGAATAAGTTAATGGAAGACAAGGACACAGCTCCGAATAAGTTAATGGAAGACAAGGACACAGCTCCGAACAAGTTATAAAATAAGACTCGTAGAACCAAATTCGCTTAGAAACACTTCCAGTTGGTCTCACTAACAGCATCAGCGAGAACTCAGGTTCATTCCTAACTACTGAAGCACTGGCCTAACTTATCCTCATCAGATGTAACACTGCTGTTACGTAACTCACCCTAAATGTATAGTGTGTTCACCTCCCACCCACCACTGTGAGAACTGGTACAGTGTGTTCACCTCCCACCCACCACTGTGAGAACTGGTACAGTGTGTTCACCTCCCACCCACCACTGTGAGAACTGGTACAGTGTGTTCACCTCCCACCCACCACTGTGAGAACTGGTACAGTGTGTTCACCTTATATTATCTCCTAGTAAACCAGTTCAAAGGGCAAGCCAAGTTTTCTTTTAAAGTAGGTCACCAACAGTGGAATTTTGAATCCTATCAGAAGCGGCATTCTCCAGTAAATTATTTGTAACCGACGATTTAAATTTCAAAAAGCCCTTACGCTGTATTACAACTATTACAACCTAGGATTTCAAAGGCCTGTTATCCCAGGTGTAATGGGAGCAAATAAACACAGTAGAAAAAGTTTAGACTTATATTATCCTTCACCAATTTAGAACAGCAATATGTACACTATGTACAGTGATAAATATAGTGCACTCCACGGTAAGCAAGGCAGAAATAGAAGCCACAAGATAGCAGACCGTGCTTCAACCAGCTCTAGAATGGGAATGACAAGGGCAGACAGGAGAGCGGTATCCACATAACCTCTGCGATTGCCAATCCCACCTTCTTATTGGCTAGAACCTGGTCACTAGTTGAACGATGGGGCCCCATCATCAACTCTTAGCAACCTGGTTCGCTGGTTGGGGGAGATAACCTGTAAATGAGGGTGTGTCCATGCGCCGAATAAAGGTTACGTACTCTTTGCATGCCACACCCCCACCCCCGAGAAGGCTCAGGATTAGGCTGCCACCTCCCAGTGGTAACCGTGCCGCCATGGCACAAAATAATGGGACCGCCTATCCTCTCCACCATCCAACTCTTAGATAGAGCTCAGCTTTCCTAGTGACCAAAAGCCAAACCCTAAACTCAGAGTGAGACAGCAGTCAGATAGGCCAACATAGGTCCAAGATACAAGCGGACGGTAGCCCGTATCCCCTCACTAAAAAAAACCCCCACATCAGGGGATAAAAAAAAGAGCTTGAAAGGGGGGTTACCACAAATACATCCTAACCTAAATAAAATATTAAACTAGACTCTTGACAAAGAGTCTGCCAACACATTTTCTTTGCCGGCAATATAATTAATTTTTATATTGTAGGGCTGCAGCCTGAGCGTCCAACGCATAAGCCTTGTGTTGTGATTCTTCATGGCTTGGAGATAGACTAACGGGTTGTGATCACTGTAGACTGTGACCACCTGCGATGTCTGGCCCACATAAACATCGAAATGCTCCAAAGCCATTACCAGCGCGAGGGCTTCTTTTTCAATGGTAGAGTAAGCTCTCTGATGTGGCTGGAACTTGGCTGAAAAGTATGCGATTGGCTGCAGCTCCTTGTTCCCGATTTGTAATAGTACCGCCCCAACCCCAGACTCACAAGCATCAACCTGTAATGAAAAAGGTTTGGAGAAGTCTGGAGACAGGAGAATGGGTGCAGAGCACAATAATCTTTTTGCTTTATTAAAAGCAGTGTTACAATCTGACGTCCAATTAAAGGGAACTTTATGACTGGTAAGAGAGGTAAGAGGGGCTACAATATCTGAGAAATTCTTACAGAATCTTCTGTAAAATCCTATCATGCCTAGGAAACGTTGAAGAGATTTCCTATCATGAGGAACTGGATAATCTTTAATCGAAAGAACTTTAGCAAGTTTAGGTGCAACATTACCACTACCTACTTCATGGCCTAGAAAAGTGACAGTGGCCTGGCCAAAGGAAGATTTAGATAAATTAACTGTTAATTGGGAATTCTTAAAGGTCTCAAACAGAGCTTTAAGTCTAAGTAGGTGTTGATCCCAAGTATCAGACACCACAACAATATCATCTAGGTATGCTGCCGTGCCTTCAAGTCCTTTAATAGCCTGATGGACGAGTTTCTGGAATGAAGAGGGGGAATTTTTCATTCCGAAGGGGGTAACTGTATACTGATAATGACCTCCTGGAATTACGAAGGCAGAGATTTCCTTCGCCTTATCTGTCAAAGGTACCTGATAGTAACCTTTAAGGAGATCTAATTTGGACACAAAAGTAGCCTTACCCACAAAGTCAATTACGTCATCCAGACGAGGAAGAGGGTAAGCATCTGTGATTGTGACCTCGTTCACTTTACGGTAGTCTGTGCACATACGAAACCCTCCATCAGCCTTTTTTACTAGGATGCACGGTGAAGCCCATGGACTAGATGACTCCTCCACTAAACCATGTTCTAACAAGAAGTCTACTTCCTGCTGAAGTAGCCTTTGCTTTTCAGGATTAGCTCTGTAGGGGGAGAGTTTAATTGGTTTAGATTTTCCCACATCTACATCATGGTAACCTAACGTACATTTTTTCGGCACATCCGAAAAAATATTAGGATATGACTGTAGAAGCTCAGTTAAATTGGTTGCTTGTATTTCAGATAATCCATCCATTAACGGGCTAGGATCCTTGAGGAGGACAGAATTTGAAAGTTTAGTATTAATTTCAGAGATAGAGTGCAAAGAGTCAGAGTCGTCCTCAGAGGTAGAGGACAGAGTCATTACTGGGACTTTATCTGGTGTATGAAAGGCCTTGATTTGATTAATGTGGTAAGTTTTTGTTTTTGAGGTCTTATCAATGGGAGCTACCACATAATTTAAATCAGATAATCTACTTACTATCTGCATAGGTCCCGTAAATCTAGCTTTCAAGGTGTGGCCAGGTATAGGTTCCTGCACCAACACCTTGTCTCCTGGATGGAAGGAGCGGAATTGTGCACTTCTGTCATACCTCTGTTTCATCTTACTTTGAGCTATCTTTAGGTTAGCCGTGGCTAACTCACGTGCCACCTGCAACCTTGAAGACGGGTTGTAGAGTGCTGAGCTTACGTCTTCTCCCATCCATCCTTCTTTGAGCACCCGAAGAGGACCTCGTACATTGTGCCCAAAGATCAGCTCAAACGGACTATACCCTGTAGACTCTTGCACCGTCTCTCGTACTGAGAACAGCAACAACGGTAGAGATTCATCCCAATCTGTCGGAAAGTGCATGCAAAAACTTCTCATCATTGTTTTTAATGTTTGGTGGAATCTTTCCAAGGCGCCTTGGGACTGAGGGTGATAGGCAGTGGATAAGTTGTGAATTATCCCTAACCTAGTTAATACTTCCCTAAATGCTTTGGCAGTGAAGTTAGTACCTTGATCACTTTGTATAGTTTTAGGAATGCCAAAACAAGAAATGAATTTTGTTAAAGCTTTGAGAATAGCTTTAGTATTGATACTACGCATTGGGATCGCTTCAGGATATCTGGTTACTTTATCCATAATTGTAAATAAATACTGATTTCCAGACTTTGACTTAGGTAGTGGACCTACACAATCTATAATTAAATCTGCAAAAGGTTCTCCATCAGCAGGTATGGGTTGGAGAGGTGCAGGTTTAATGGAATGTCCAGGTTTTCCAACTTGCTGACATTCTCGGCAACACCTAATATGATTCTTCACATCTTTCTTTAATTTTGGCCAATAAAATTCTTTTGTGATTCTATACAAGGTTTTTGTAATTCCTAAGTGACCTCCTAATGACGTATTATGAGCTATATTTAATATCTGAGGTCTATACTTGGTTGGAACCACTAACCTGTCGTATAATTGCCGGCCCTCTATCTCCTTACCAGTCTCAGTGCAAACCAAATAATCATTTTTAACTTCATACTTGACTGGATGACCCAAAGAGGATTTACCCATGGCTGCCTCAAAAGCGAATTTTAAAGAAGGGTCCTTTCGTTGTTCCTCCCGGAAGGACAGTCCCTCGGGCATGGAAACAGAGACATCTGGCAATCCTGCAACCTGGGAATAGGAAGGCTTGATCGGGGTCTGTTCACTTGATTTACGAGACTCCGGCCGGTGTGTCTCATAAAACAACGTGGCTATTCCGAGATCGGAGTCGTCCAAGGATAGGTCAACATTCTCCCCAGACAACCCTTGGGATGTTGCCCGAGTTATGGCCAACACTGGAGAAGCATTAATCATTATAGGTTCAGGACACGAAGTAACAGTAGTAATGTTATTACCCAGTAATAACATGGCATTTTTCATGGGAAATCCTTTTGAGATACCTACAGTCAAGTACCCAGTGTAATATTTGCACTGTACATAAATTTTATGCAAAGGAACAGAATATATAGCTCCTCCATAGGCTTCCAATAAAACTGAGGAATTCAAGGAAGTATTCTCTGAAAGGGGTAATATTCCTTCTCTGACAAGTGAGCAATATGCTCCAGTATCTCTAAAGGTATTTACTTTAGTTGGTTCTGAGTTTTCCTGAAGGGAAATAAGACTTTCGCAATAATAAGGGGCCATACCTTTTTCTACTTCTCTAGGGGACATGTTACTAGGGATATTAGAGATTTTCCCGATGGGTTGAGGTTTTTGGGGGCAGTTGGAACTGATGTGACCTACTTTATTACACCTGAAGCAGACGACAGGCTTGCCCTTTACTCCCTGATGACGTTGCAAGTGGTGTCGTTCTGGCTGGTGCCTCTCTGGATATTGTTGTCGAGATGCTCCATAAGTAGTTTGCCTCTCCGCAGGGGGACCATATGTTGAGAAGCGTGGCTCACCAGGTGACTTGGTTGGATGACGTAGACGCTCTCCCTCCGGCTGGCACTTCATTCTCCAATGTTGTCGATCTCTGCTCACGCCAGACTGTTGAAAAGAGAGACGGGACCGCTCGGACAAGGAGCGGTTCGTTTCGAAGGTATCAGCCAACCTGGCCGCCTCCAATGCAGTGGTTAAGTCACGATCCTGCAGAAAGACACGAACCTCTGGTCCCACAGACTCCAGCAGGTTATCAATCAGAATAAGCTGCACCAGCTCCTCAAAGTTAGAGACACCACTCGCTTTATACCAGCTGGTAAAAGCTTTGGTTTGCTGTCTCACAAAGTCCACCAGGGATTGACCAAGCTGCCGCCTGTTCAATTTGAAGGTCTTACGATATTTAGCTGGGATACATGTATATGCTCCCAACACTGTGGTCTTCACTACTTGATAATCAGAGAATTCAGCGTCAGTTAATACCGACGTAAATTCCTGTGCCTTACCCAATAATGCTGTATGAACCAACGCTGCCCAGTGCTGTTCCGGCCACCTCAAGGCTCGAGCCTGATTTTCGAAGCTTTCGAAAAATTGCTCTGGTTCGGCCTCATTGAAGCGGGGAACAAGCTGTACTGCTTTTTGTAAACTGAAATCGTTTACAGAATGCGAAAACTGCCTCCTTTCTCTTTCCCTATCAAATTCTTCCCTTGCGAATGCTCTCTGTTCCCTAGTTTGCTCCAGCGTGATTTTTGCCAGCTCAAGTGCCAACGACACTGATTCACCTCGAGACAACCCAGCTGCACCATACTGACCATTTTGCTCCGTAGGTGTATCATCTTCCTCATGCGAGAACATAAGAGTTTTTGCCCCAGCTCCTGTAGAGGGAGGAGTTTGATGTGCCATCTCTTCTTCAATAAGTTTGTCAGCAATAAGTGAACGCAGTTGCGCAGCTGTGAGAGTGCGTTTATAGGGAATGCCAATGGAACGAGCAATTTGCCAACAACGCTGTAGGGACAATTTAGGTAGGTTATGCAAAGTATATGCCGACACCAGGCGTCTGACTCGTCTAGGTGGCATAAGTTATTCGCTATGCACAGTACGAATACCCCAACGTAACACGTTAATTTGCAGAACACGCTTAGCTATGCACAGTACGATTGCAGAATACGCATACAAGCAAAGCCGACTGCACACAAGATTGACCGTAGCGAAGCGAGCACACTGAACAAGCTAGTAGCGAGGTGTTGAACAATCACACAATAGCAAGGCTGATCATAAGCAACTGACACGCAAAATTTGTAAAGCGAAGCGAAACAGCAAGCTACACAATGTTCCTGCTACAAGCTTCACCCTAAGCTCAACCGTTTCTCTAAGTCCAGATCCCGGACAGGCCCCCATATTACAACCTAGGATTTCAAAGGCCTGTTATCCCAGGTGTAATGGGAGCAAATAAACACAGTAGAAAAAGTTTAGACTTATATTATCCTTCACCAATTTAGAACAGCAATATGTACACTATGTACAGTGATAAATATAGTGCACTCCACGGTAAGCAAGGCAGAAATAGAAGCCACAAGATAGCAGACCGTGCTTCAACCAGCTCTAGAATGGGAATGACAAGGGCAGACAGGAGAGCAGTATCCACATAACCTCTGCGATTGCCAATCCCACCTTCTTATTGGCTAGAACCTGGTCACTAGTTGAACGATGGGGCCCCATCATCAACTCTTAGCAACCTGGTTCGCTGGTTGGGGGAGATAACCTGTAAATGAGGGTGTGTCCATGCGCCGAATAAAGGTTACGTACTCTTTGCATGCCACAACAACACAGGTGAAGAACGTCCTGCGCACTTTGTCGTAATGGGATAAGTCGTTGAACAAACAATAGACAACAGAAGTTATATGACTTGTATTTCCTTCGCCAAATAAGCAGGCTGGTATATACAATATGTACACTATTTACAATATGTACAGTAATGCAAGAGCAAGTGTTCAACAGGGTGATCAAAGGAGGCAAAAACGCAAAAGCCAGGGAAAGTACAGTGAGCAACCAGCAGCCCAGACATGTCTGCTAAAACATGCGTTACAAGTGAACAGCACTGCATCACAGCTTTGGCGATGAACTGTGATTGGCCTATGAACCGAGGTACTGGTATAACGATTGGGCCCCTATTGATTGTTAAATTCATAGCACCTGGTACGCTGGTCGGGAGGCAGCCTGTGCGGGAATGTGACATACTCTGGATATAACCTAATATACTCGTGGTATGCTACACACTGTCTAAATTTATAGGTTGTGGTGCCTCTCATGAAATATATCAGTTTTGATTTACAGTGTCATCCTTCTCATCGAGAACATCAGCCATAATTTTCAAAGTGTGTTCCTGCTTATCGAATACATCAGCCATAAATTACAGTGTCATCTTTCTAACTGAATACATCAGTGTTGATTTGCAGTGTCATCCTTCTTATCGA
>NC_091318.1:33438888-33496388 GCF_038502225.1 Cherax quadricarinatus | reverse complement strand
TGTGCTGCTCATTGCTGCTTCGAATATAATTGCTGTTTAACGAATAGGTCGTCATATTGTTCAAGCAAGCTGTTTATTTGCAACCTTGACAGTCTAGAAGTTAGATTATTTAGAGACTTGTTGTTGTCAATCACATTTTAAGCCGAAGATGAGTCGTACTGAGCATATACCGAGCATTTGAGCACACACACACACACACACACACATACACACACACACACACACCCACCCACACACACACACACACACACACACACACACTTATATATATATATATATATAATATATATATATTTATAAATATATATATTATATATATAAATATATATATATATATATATATGTATATGTCGTGCCGAATAGGCAGAACTTGCGATCTTGGCTTAAATAGCAACGTTCATCTTGCCACATAAGACAAGCGAAAATTTGTGTATGCAATAATTTCGCCAAAATCATTCTGAAGCTAACGAAAAAAAATATATTTCACTCTGTTTGCTTAATATTAAATTACTGTAAACAAATCTAAAATATATTTAGTTGGGTTAGGCTAAAATAAATTCATGTTATAATAAGGTTAGGTAAGTTTTCTAAGATTCTTTTGGTGCAAAATTATAAATTTTTACATTAACATTAATGAAAAAAAAATATATCTTTAAACGTATAAGAGAAAATTTCAGAAAGAAATTAATTTTAAATGAGTTCTTGCCAATTGACCAGTTTTACATATTCGGCACGACATATATATATATATATATATATATATATATATATATATATATATATATATATATATATATATATATATATATATATATATATATATATAGATATATATATATTATATATATATATATATATATATATATATATATATATTATATATATACATTATATATATATATGTATATATATATATATATATACATTACATATATGTACATATATATACATTATATATATATATGAATATATATATATATATATATACATATATATATATATATATACATATATATATATATATTATATATAAAAATACATTATATAAAATTATAGGGAGGTACTACCTCTAGAACTGCCCTGGGGACTCTCATCCTCAGAGAAAAGAATAAACTTGCTTCAGGGAAAACTCAAGGTTCTCCCTGAAGCTGTCTGAGAATTATCTCTTACCACCCCGTATATTTAATATATATTTTATTTAAAGACAAAATACATTGACAAAACATTCACAACAATACAATAGAAAGTAAAACAACATGAGATAACAACTCTGAGCTACATCTCGAGTACTTCGTCCAGCTCCCCGGCGGTGGGCCGCATGCCCAGAATGCTGCAGGCATTTCCTCTCTGGATAGCAACACCGAGTCTCTGAAAGAGGAAGCTGGCAGCCCTGTGGTCCTTGGTTTCTGTGATGAACTTTTCACTCAGCTCTTTGAGGAACTTTAGCGCACACTTGCCTCATGCTCCAAGGGTCTCCGACCCTATTGGGATGAAGTTATAACAAGGGGGAAGGTCTTCATATTTGCGGATCTTCTGGGTCTCCCTGTGGCTGGCAGCTCCACCCCCTTCCACTACAGAGTATGGCAAGTAGGTGTCTGCCAATGTGGCGGCACAGGTGTAGTCCCAGGCAATCTGCTTTCCATCCTTCGAGGGTAGCATAGTGGCTTCATCAGGAAGCTTTTAACTTCCGTCAGACCTCTGCACTTGGGGTTCCCTTCTGCTGTGTGACACACGAGACCATGAAGTCCGAATTAGTCAGCTGTCGCCCTGCCGCAAATACACCTATGTTCGGTGAGGATGGGGGCGGCTAGGCGAAGAGTAACACCAATCCGAATGGCCTGTGGGTCGAGTCGAGTGCCCAGGGAGGAATTGGGAACAGCTAAAAGGAAATCTCCTGAGTGTGGTGCCTTCACTGCCAGGAGATGAGCTTTGTCCTTTCCTGAAGCGTTGGTGAGCATTGCGTTGGCGACTTTTTCCATGATCGGTTTGTCCCAGTGGGACTGTGTGTGTTCTTTAGGAGGAGCTGGTCTACTAGAGGAGTGTGCAACGGAGCCCCACCGCATCGCTGCTTCAGTAAACCTAGGGTCTTGAGCTCCTACCACGTCTCTCAAGCGTTCAGAGACAATCTTCTTGACTAATGTTCTGGAAGCCAAACACGAAGACAGAAAAGCAGGTAAAGCAACATGCGTTGCTTTGCGCACGCCTATACCTGCCATTCGCACTGGGTGGGTTGCCTGATCCCATTGCTGATCTTCTAGTAACAGGTTCAGTGCCTTCTTGAAGGTTGATCTCAGGTGTGCGTCATATTCGTCGAGTGTTGGGTTGTCAAAAGAGGGTGCACACCTCAGGAAGTAAGTGAGTCATGGCATAGTAAGACACCTTGTGAGGAGATACAGAGCATCATGGGCATCAAGATCGCTTATTCTCTCCTCCATTCTCATCAGGTCATTCAATTTGTCCCAGCGGTGGTCCCAAGAGGGTACTGTTGGACGGAGTGGTAGTAGAGACTTCCGGGAGGATTCTTCGCACGGCATTGATTATTCCCTGGTTCGTTGAGATGATTTCACACACACACACACACACACATATATATATATATATATATATATATATATATATATATATATATATATATATATATATATATATATATATATATATATATATATGTATGTATATTTATGTTGTGCCGAATAGGTAAAATTAAGTCTTTTCTAAATTTTTCTCTTATACGCTAGATATATTTTTTCATTTAAGTTAAAGCAAAAATTAAAAATTATGTTCCATAGTAACTTTAGGAAACTTACATAACCTTGTTATAAAAAGTACAATTTAATTTAGCCTAATGCACCTAAATATATTTTAGATAAGTTTACAGTAATTTAATAATAAACAAACACAATGAAATATAGTTTTTTCGTTAGATTCAGAATGATTTTTACGAAATTATTGTATATACAAATTTTCGCTTGCCTTATTCGCCAAGAAGGGCGTTGCTATTTAAGACAAAATTTCATGTTTTGCCTATTCGGCACGATATATATATACAATAATCGCGAGCAAGCTATACAAGAAGCTAAGCAACTACAGGGGGAGTTGAATGATAGCTCTAGGCCTTTCGTTTTGCAAACAATATATCACCAATAGTTTGCAATGTTGGAGAAGTAGGAAGTCCTCTAACATATACACTCTCAGTAGTTCTGTATAACTATTTTGAGACACTTCAAGAGATAAAATTATATCCTGAAAAGCAGAATGGATTCGGGATGAAAAATTCTGTCTTATCAATTTCACTTAGAAAAACTTTCATATCATCATAGTCCTCTCTTCTGTAGTCACATTTTCCGTTTCTTAATTCTTCTCTTTATGTATCCATTTCTCTTTCCAACAGATAATCAAATCTTAGCACCACATGATCGTTGGCTCCTAATGATTTCTCATAATTATTTCCTGCTAGGTCACATTTTATGCAAAAGTCAGATCGAATCTCACTGCTTCAGTTGCTTCCTTACTCTTGCTGTTTCCTCCACAAAATGTCTCTGGAAGTTTTCGGTAACATCGTCAAATAAATTTCTCACTCATTCTTCTGGTCTTCCATGGGGTCCCAGTTCTCCCGGTTAGTCTCCATGTGGTTGCAGTCTCCTAGTACTAGGAGTTTAGCGCCATTTCTTTATCCACCTTGAGCCACTGTCTCCAGTCCGGGAATTATTGTCTCGTTATCTTGAATATGTTGCGATTAAAATATTTTCATAGGGTTATAGTATAATATTATTTTTAAGCTGGGTTATTTTATGATGCTCTGAGAAATCTGCAAGAGGTTATTGGTGATGGTAGAACAACATAATGATGAGATTTAATGGATTTTAAGGTGGGCTGTGCTAGTTTTGTCAAGAAAAGGGAAAAGTGGCATTTTTTTCTCTGTCCATATTTGAGATTTGTTTCCGTTTTGAAATATTTTATATTGTCAGGTTTTTCTGATGCACATGGTATGTAGGTTTGAAATAAATTTTCGGTGATTATGAAGTAGGGTTAGAGATATATTTCGGATTTTCAGTATGTTGGGTTGAAATTTTAGGGACAAATTTTATTATTGTATATATTTAAGATGCTAAAAAGAGCCCTGCTATTTTGTCAATGATTAGACAGCAAATAGTAAGCTTTTTAGTATTACTGATTATATTTTTGTGTAGATTAGATGCAGGGATATGAAGCAGATGATTGATTAGACCGTGAGTGCCAAGTCATAGCTGAAGGTGGATGTGTAGCAACTCGCTCAGGACAGGCACTGTTATCTCAGCCTTGTGTTGAGATGTTTGGACACAGCTGAACCCTGGAGGGTAGCGAGGGCCTCTGTTCAACTGGGAAAGAGGTTAGAGTATTCCTGAAGCCATTACTGTATATGTGTAAGGCAAAAGGGTATAAATAAAAAAAAAAAAGCACAATAACGTGACTGGAACAATACACAGATAACCCGCACATAAAAGAGAGAAGCTTACGACGACGTTTCGGTCCGACTTGGACCATTGACAAAGTCACAGTGTGACTTTGTCAATGGTCCAAGTCGGTTCGAAACGTCGTCGTAAGCTTCTCTCTTCTATGTGCGGGTTATTTGTGAATAAAAGGGTATAGTGTTATTCTAGTCTTGGGTGTCAGCAAGTTGTAAATAAAGGTATAGAATACAAGTGTGATTATTATGTATGGGTTTTGCTATTTATAGGGGATAAGTGGTTAAAATTATATTGATTGTGGGATAATGGTTATTGTGTTTTTTAACGAAAAGGGGACATTTATTAGTTATTTTTTTTCCAATATAATTATGATAATATTTATATTGATAGTAATATATTAAATATAATTATTAGTGGCAATGTTATGTGGAATCAACAGCAGCATATGTGGTTCTTAGGGTTATTTAACTGTTATTGACTTAATTCTTACTAATTGTCCATCATCCTTATGATATTAATATCACCAATATTTACTAACCTTCATTCCTCAAATTATTTGCTTTTCGCGAGTTATATTTTTTCATATTTCAAACATTATCCATTCACATTCCCGACATTACTTGGTGACAAAGCGGGAATTACAGAGAGGCTAGCAATTGCTCATTTCATTAAGCATCTTTCTTCATGTCAAGGAGACTGCAATACTTTCTTCATGTCAAGGAGAATGCAATACTTTCTTCATGTCAAAGAGATTGCAATACTTTCTTCATGTCAAAGAGATTGCAATACTTTCTTCATGTCAAGGAGACTGCAATACTTTCTTCATGTCAAGGAGACTGCAATACTTTCTTCATGTCAAGGAGACTGCAATACTTTCTTCATGTCAAGGAGACTGCAATACTTTCTTCATGTCAAGGAGACTGCAATACTTTCTTCATGTCAAGGAGACTGCAATAATTTCTTCATGTCAAGGAGGCTGCAATACTTTCTTCATGTCAAGGAGACTGCAATACTTTCTTCATGTCAAGGAGAATGCAATACTTTCTTCATGTCAAGGAGACTGCAATACTTTCTTCATGTCAAGGAGAATGCAATACTTTCTTCATGTCAAGGAGAATGCAATACTTTCTTCATGTCAAGGAGACTGCAATACTTTCTTCATGTCAAGGAGACTGCAATACTTTCTTCATGTCAAGGAGACTGCAATACTTTCTTCATGTCAAGGAGACTGCAATACTTTCTTCATGTCAAGGAGACTGCAATACTTTCTTCATGTCAAGGAGACTGCAATACTTTCTTCATGTCAAGGAGACTGCAATACTTTCTTCATGTCAAGGAGACTGCAATACTTTCTTCATGTCAAGGAGACTGCAATACTTTCTTCATGTCAAGGAGGCTGCAATACTTTCTTCATGTCAAGGAGACTGCAATACTTTCTTCATGTCAAGGAGAATGCAATACTTTCTTCATGTCAAGGAGACTGCAATACTTTCTTCATGTCAAGGAGAATGCAATACTTTCTTCATGTCAAGGAGACTGCAATACTTTCTTCATGTCAAGGAGACTGCAATACTTTCTTCATGTCAAGGAGACTGCAATACTTTCTTCATGTCAAGGAGACTGCAATACTTTCTTCATGTCAAGGAGACTGCAATACTTTCTTCATGTCAAAGAGATTGCAATACTTTCTTCATGTCAAAGAGATTGCAATACTTTCGTCACGTCAAGGAGACTGCAATACTTTCTTCACGTCAAGGAGACTGTAATACTTTCTTCACGTCAAGGAGACTGCAATACTTTCTTCACGTCAAGGAGACTGCAATACTTTCTTCATGTCAAGGAGACTGCAATACTTTCTTCATGTCAAGGAGACTGCAATACTTTCTTCACGTCAAGGAGACTGCAATACTTTCTTCACGTCAAGGAGACTGCAATACTTTCGTCACGTCAAGGAGACTGCAATACTTTCTTCATGTCAAGGAGACTGCAATACTTTCTTCACGTCAAGGAGACTGTAATACTTTCTTCACGTCAAGGAGACTGCAATACTTTCTTCATGTCAAGGAGACTGTAATACTTTCTTCATGTCAAAGAGATTGCAATACTTTCGTCACGTCAAGGAGACTGCAACACTTTTGATTGATGTGGCAGTGAACGCCATGAAAGTGGTCATGTCTTGGTGACAGTCGTTATTATGATATGTGTAGTGGTGAAAATTTATTAAGTAGTTCCGGTGATTGTGATGGTGGCTCTTGTGATGATTGTGATGGTGGATGATTGTGTTCAAGGCGGTGGTAACAGTAGTCATTGAGATATAGGCAATCGTGATTGTGACAGTGGTAATGCTGGCGATCATTGTGATGATATTTGATAAAGATAATTGGGATAAAGGGGTGGTATTAGTGGTGAAAGTGTGGTGAAAGTGATGGTGATTGTTAAGTTGATGGCAACTGTGATGAAAATTGTGAAGATGGTAGAGATTGCAATGCAGATAGTGGTATCCAATCGTTAAGGTGGTTGTGATGCAGGCGGTGTGGATGCAGGTGGTGGTGATGCAGGTGGTGGTGATTATTATGCAAACAGTTGTGACTGTGGGACAGATGGTTGTGAATGTTACATAAGTGGCTGAAATACAGGTGGTTGTGCAGGTGATTGTGTGTGTTGGGCAGGTGGTTGTGCAGGTGGCTGTGTGTTGGGCAGGTGGTTGTGTGTTCAAAGTGGCTGTTAATGCCGAAGTGAATGACGGAATAATTGCGTACCGAACACTATAATCAGGACAGACAAACAGACAGATTTAAAAAAAGATAGACAGGCAAGATACGTTAATATTAGACAAAATTTGAAAGAAGGCTCTTAAGGAAATATTAAACAAGAGAGAGAGAGAGAGAGAGAGAGAGAGAGAGAGAGAGAGAGAGAGAGAGAGAGAGAGAGAGAGAGAGAGAGAGAGAGAGAGAGAGAGAGAGAGAGAGAGAGAGAGATAGAGAGGACAGCGTGAAGCAAGCTTCTATACCACAAGACTGGCAGAAAGCAGCAACTTCACTCTGGCTGTAACCTTCTCCAGGACATCTCTTCATCTGAGATTATTTATCCCCAGGATGACTCGAGTATCGAACACATTCGTACAGCATAATGATGTCAACGAGATAAAGTCAGTTGATCAAATGAAAATGCTGGCCCACAGATGGCTCCAACTTCATCCTCTTCCCTACTTGTATGTCTCATAACAATAAAAATGCTTTCAAATGAGCTGATGTAGGTAACAGCTCTTAGCTTGCCAATAAAGTTAGAAATCCTTAACCTGTAAATAGCTTGTCAATAAAGCTAGAGATCCTTAACCTTGTCAAACCCTGTGTAAAAAGAGAGAAAGAGAGAGAGAGAGAGAGAGAGAGAGAGAGAGAGAGAGAGAGAGAGAGAGAGAGAGAGAGAGAGAGAGAGAGAGAGAGAGAGAGAGAGAGAGAGAGAGAGAGAGAGAGAGAGAGAGAGAGAGACAGACAGACAGACAGACAGAGAGAGACAGACAGACAGACAGACAGACAGACAGACAGAGACAGACAGACAGAGAGACAGAGACAGAGACAGAGACAGACAGAGAGAGTCAGAGAGAGAGGAAGCAAGCAAGCAAATTCCAGGACTCACGTCACCAGCAGCAGATTTATCCAGCCTGGAGGCAGGCCAACTTCACCACCAGGCTTGCACCTCTCACTTATAATTACCCAAAAGTAATCCCAAGCTTATTCTCCCGTGGAAGTTAATTATGTATTAAAAATTAAAATATATGGAAATTAAATTACGTAAAGAAGAGAAAAGAAGTTAATACCAGGGAAGAGAAATGTATAGTAATATCTAGGAGAGGGAAAGTGGAATAAAGAAAAGAATCAAACAAGCGGCCCCTTTATTATTGTGATCCTCAGTAATGCTGCTGTGTTTCACTGCTGCTGTGTCTCACTGCTGTTGTGTCTCACTGCTGCTGTGTCTCACTGCTGCTGTGTCTCACTGCTGCTGTGTCTCACTGATGCTGTGTCTCACTGCTGCTGTGTCACACTGCTGCTGTGTCTCACTGCTGCTGTGTCACACTGCTGCTGTGTCTCACTGCTGCTGTGTCTCACTGCTGCTGTGTCTCACTGCTGCTGTGTCTCACTGCTGCTGTGTCTCACTGCTGCTGTGTCTCACTGCTGCTGTGTCTCACTGCTGCTGTGTCTCACTGCTGCTGTGTCTCACTGCTGCTGTGTCTCACTGCTGCTGTGTCTCACTGTCTCACTGCTGTGTCTCACTGTTGCTGTGTCTCACTGCTGCTGTGTCTCACTGCTGCTGTGTCTCACTGCTGCTGTGTCTCACTGCTGCTGTGTCTCACTGCTGCTGTGTCTCACTGCTGCTGTGTCACACTGCTGCTGTGTCTCACTGCTGCTGTGTCTCACTGCTGCTGTGTCTCACTGCTGCTGTGTCTCACTGCTGCTGTGTCTCACTGCTGCTGTGTCACACTGCTGCTGTGTCTCACTGCTGCTGTGTCTCACTGCTGCTGTGTCTCACTGCTGCTGTGTCTCACTGCTGCTGTCTCTCACTGCTGCTGTGTCTCACTGTTGCTGTGTCTCACTGCTGCTGTGTCTCACTGCTGCTGTGTCTCACTGCTGCTGTGTCTCACTGCTGCTGTGTCTCACTGCTGCTGTGTCTCACTGCTGCTGTGTCTCACTGCTGCTGTGTCTCACTGTTGCTGTGTCTCACTGCTGCTGTGTTCTCACTGTTGCTGTGTCTGACTGCTGCTGTGTCTCACTGCTGTTGTGTCTCACTGCTGCTGTGTCTCACTGCTGCTGTGTCTCACTGCTGCTGTGTCTCACTGCTGCTGTGTCTCACTGCTGCTGTGTCTCACTGGTGCTGTGTCTCACTGCTGCTGTGTCTCACTGCTGCTGTGTCTCACTGTCTAACTGTTTCTGTGTCTCACTGCTGCTGTGTCTCACTGCTGCTGTGTCTCACTGCTGCTGTGTCTCACTGCTGCTGTGTCTCACTGCTGCTGTGTCTAACTGTTGCTGTGTCTCACTGCTGTTGTGTCTCACTGCTGCTGTGTCTCACTGCTGTGTCTCACTGCATGCTGTGTCTCACTGCTGCTGTGTCTCACTGCTGCTGTGTCTCACTGTTGCTGTGTCTCACTGCTGCTGTGTCTGTGTCACTGCTGCTGTGTCTCACTGCTGCTGTCTCTCACTGCTGCTGTCTCACTGCTGCTGTGTCTCACTGCTGCTGTGTCTAACTGCTGCTGTGTCTCACTGCTGCGGTGTCTCGCTGCTGCTGTGCTGCTGCTGTCTCACTGCTGCTGTGTCTCACTGCTGCTGTGTCTCACTGCTGCTGTGTCTGTGTCTCACTGCTTCTGTGTCTCACTGCTGCTGTGTCTCACTGCTGCTGTGTCTCACTGCTGCTGTGTCTCACTGCTGCTGTGTCTCACTGCTGCTGTGTCTCACTGCTGATGTGTCTCACTGTTGCTGTGTCTCACTGCTGCTGTGTCTCACTGCTGCTGTGTCTCACTGCTGCTGTGTCTCACTGCTGCTGTGTCTCACTGCTGCTGTGTCTCACTGCTGCTGTGTCTCACTGCTGCTGTGTCTCACTGCTGCTGTGTCTCACTGCTGCTGTGTCTCACTGCTGCTGTCTCTCACTGCTGCTGTGTCTCACTGCTGCTGTGTCTCACTGCTGCTGTGTCTCACTGCTGCTGTGTCTCACTGCTGCTGTGTCTCACTGCTGCTGTGTCTCACTGCTGCTGTGTCTCACTGCTGCTGTGTCTCACTGCTGCTGTGTCTCACTGCTGCTGTGTCTCACTGCTGTGTCTCACTGCTGCTGTGTCTCACTGCTGCTGTGTCTCACTGCTGCTTTCTCTCACTGCTGTGTCTCACTGCTGCTGTCTCTCTCTGGTTCTGTGTCTCACTGTTGCTGTGTCTCACTGCTGCTGTGTCTCACTGCTGCTGTCTCTCACTGTCTCACTGCTGCTGTGTCTCACTGCTGATGTGTCTCACTGCTGCTGTGTCTCACTGCTGCTGTGTCTCACTGCTGCTGTGTCTCACTGTTGCTGTGTCTCACTGCTGCTGTGTCTCACTGCTGCTTTCTCTCACTGCTGCAGTCTCTCACTGCTGCTGTCTCTCACTGCATCTGTGTCTCACTGTTGCTGTGTCTCACTGCTGCTGTCTCTCACTGCACTGCTGCTGTGTCTCACTGCTGCTGTGTCTCACTGCTGCTGTGTCTAACTGCTGCTGTGTCTCACTGCTGCTGTGTCTAACTGCTGCTGTGTCTCACTGCTGCTGTGTCTCACTGCTGCAGTCTCTCACTGCTGCAATCTCTCACTGCTGCTGTCTCTCACTGCTGCAGTCTCTCACTGCTGCTGTCTCTCACTGCTGCTGTCTCTCACTGCTGCTGTCTCTCACTGATGCTGTGTCTCACTGCTGCTGTGTCTAACTGCTGCTGTGTTTCACTGCTGCTGTGTCTCACTGCTGTTGTGTCTCACTGCTGCTGTGTCTCACTGCTGCTGTGTCTCACTGCTGCTGTGTCTCACTGCTGCTGTGTCTCCGATGCTGTGTCTCACTGCTGCTGTGTCTCACTGCTGCTGTGTCACACTGCTGCTGTGTCTCACTGCTGCTGTGTCTAACTGTTGCTGTGTCTCACTGCTGCTGTGTCACACTGCTGCTGTGTCTCACTGCTGCTGTGTCACACTGCTGCTGTGTCTCACTGCTGCTGTGTCTCACTGCTGCTGTGTCTCACTGCTGCTGTCTCACCGATGCTGTGTTTCACTGCTGCTGTGTCACACTGCTGCTGTGTCTCACTGCTGCTGTGTCTAAGTGTTGCTGTGTCTCACTGCTGTTGTGTCTCACTGCTGCTGTGTCTCACTGCTGCTGTGTCTCACTGCTGCTGTCTCTCACTGCTGCTGTGTCTCACTGCTGTTGTGTCTCACTGCTGCTGTGTCTCACTGCTGCTGTGTCTCACTGCTGCTGTGTCTCACTGCTGCTGTGTCTCACTGCGGCTGTGTCTCACTGTTGCTGTGTCTCACTGCTGCTGTGTCTCACTGCTGCTGTGTCTAACTGCTGCTGTGTCTCACTGCTGCTGTGTCTCACTGCTGCTGTGTCTAACTGCTGCTGTTTCTCACTGCTGCTTTGTCTCACTGCTGCAGTCTCTCACTGCTGCTGTCTCTCACTGCATCTGTGTGTCACTGTTGCTGTGTCTCACTGCTGCTGTGTCTCACTGCTGTTGTGTCTCACTGCTGCTGTGTCTCACTGCTGCTGTGTCTCACTGCTGCTGTCTCTCACTGCTGCTGTGTCTCACTGCTGCTGTGTCTCACTGTTGCTGTGTCTCACTGCTGCTGTGTCTCACTGCTGCTGTGTCTAACTGCTGCTGTGTCTCACTGCTGCTGTGTCTCACTGCTGCTGTGTCTAACTGCTGCTGTGTCTCACTGCTGCTTTGTCTCACTGCTGCAGTCTCTCACTGCTGCTGTCTCTCACTGCATCTGTGTCTCACTGTTGCTGTGTCTCACTGCTGCTGTCTCTCACTGCATCTGTGTCTCACTGTTGCTGTGTCTCACTGCTGCTGTGTCTCACTGCTGCTGTGTCTCACTGCTGCTGTGTCTAACTGCTGCTGTGTCTCACTGCTGCTTTCTCTCACTGCTGCTGTCTCTCACTGCTGCTGTCTCTCACTGCTGCTGTGTCTCACTGTTGCTGTGTCTCACTGCTGTTGTGTCTCACTGCTGCTGTGTCTCACTGCTGCTGTGTCTCACTGCTGCTGTGTCTCACTGCTGCTGTCTCTCACTGCTGCTGTGTCTCACTGTTGCTGTGTCTCACTGCTGCTGTGTCTCACTGCTGCTGTGTCACACTGCTGCTGTGTCTCACTGCTGCTGTGTCACACTGCTGCTGTGTCTCACTGCTGCTGTGTCTAACTGTTGCTGTGTCTCACTGCTGCTGTGTCACACTGCTGCTGTGTCTCACTGCTGCTGTGTCACACTGCTGCTGTGTCTCACTGCTGCTGTGTCTAACTGTTGCTGTGTCTCACTGCTGTTGTGTCTCACTGCTGCTGTGTCTAACTGCTGCTGTGTCTCACTGCTGCTTTGTCTCACTGCTGCTGTGTCTCACTGCTGCTGTCTCTCACTGCTGCTGTCTCTCACTGCTGCTGTGTCTCACTGCTGCTGTGTCTCACTGTTGCTGTGTCTCACTGCTGCTGTGTCTCACTGCTGCTGTCTCACTGCTGCTGTGTCTCACTGCTGCTGTGTCTAACTGCTGCTGTGTCTCACTGCTGCTGTGTCTCACTGCTGCTGTGTCTCACTGCTGCTGTGTCTCACTGCTGCTGTCTCTCACTGCTGCTGTGTCTCACTGTTGCTGTGTCTCACTGCTGCTGTGTCTCACTGCTGCTGTGTCTAACTGCTGCTGTGTCTCACTGCTGCTGTGTCTCACTGCTGCTGTGTCTCACTGATGCTGTGTCTAACTGCTGCTGTGTCTCACTGCTGCTGTGTCTCACTGCTGCAGTCTCTCACTGCTGCTGTCTCTCACTGCATCTGTGTCTCACTGTTGCTGTGTCTCACTGCTGCTGTGTCTCACTGCTGCTGTGTCTCACTGCTGCTGTGTCTAACTGCTGCTGTGTCTCACTGCTGTGTGCTCACTGCTGCTGTGTCTCACTGTCTCACTGCTGTGTCTCACTGCTGCTGTGTCTCACTGCTGCTGTGTCTCACTGCTGCTGTGTCTAACTGTTGCTGTGTCTCACTGCTCCTTTCTCTCACTGCTGCTGTCTCTCACTGCTGCTGTCTCTCACTGCATCTGTGTCTCACTGTTGCTGTGTCTCACTGCTGCTGTCTCTCTCATCTGTGCTGTTGCTGTGTCTCACTGCTGTTGTGTCTCACTGCTGCTGTGTCTCACTGCTGCTGTGTCTCACTGCTGCTGTCTCTCACTGCTGCTGTCTCTCACTGCTGCTGTGTCTCACTGCTGCTGTGTCTCACTGTTGCTGTGTCTCACTGCTGCTGTGTCTCACTGCTGCTGTGTCTCACTGCTGCTGTGTCTCACTGCTGCTGTGTCTCACTGCTGCTGTGTCACACTGCTGCTGTGTCTCACTGCTGCTGTGTCACACTGCTGCTGTGTCTCACTGCTGCTGTGTCTAACTGTTGCTGTGTCTCACTGCTGTTGTGTCTCACTGCTGCTGTGTCTCACTGCTGCTGTGTCACACTGCTGCTGTGTCTCACTGCTGCTGTGTCTAACTGTTGTTGTGTCTCACTGCTGTTGTGTCTCTCACTGCTGTGTCTCACTGCTGTGTCTCACTGCTGCTTTGTCTCACTGCTGCTGTGTCTCACTGCTGCTGTGTCTCACTGCTGTTGTGTCTCACTGCTGCTGTGTCTCACTGCTGCTGTCTCTCACTGCTGCTGTCTCTCACTGCTGCTGTGTCTCACTGCTGCTGTGTCTCACTGTTGCTGTGTCTCACTGCTGCTGTGTCTCACTGCTGCTGTGTCTAACTGCTGCTGTGTCTCACTGCTGCTGTGTCTCACTGCTGTTGTGTCTAACTGCTGCTGTGTCTCACTGCTGCTTTGTCTCACTGCTGCTGTCTCTCACTGCATCTGTGTGTCACTGTTGCTGTGTCTCACTGCTGCTGTGTCTCACTGCTGCTTTGTCTCACTGCTGCAGTCTCTCACTGCTGCAGTCTCTCACTGCATCTGTGTCTCACTGTTGCTGTGTCTCACTGCTGCTGTGTCTCACTGCTGCTGTGTCTCACTGCTGCTGTGTCTCACTGCTTCTGTGTCTCACTGCTGTTGTGTCTCACTGCTGCTGTGTCTAACTGCTGCTGTGTCTCACTGCTGCTGTCTCTCACTGCATCTGTGTCTCACTGTTGCTGTGTCTCACTGCTGCTGTGTCTCACTGCTGCTTTCTCTCACTGCTGCAGTCTCTCACTGCTGCTGTCTCTCACTGCATCTGTGTCTCACTGTTGCTGTGTCTCACTGCTGCTGTCTCTCACTGCATCTGTGTCTCACTGTTGCTGTGTCTAACTGTTGCTGTGTCTCACTGCTGCTTTCTCTCACTGCTGCAGTCTCTCACTGCTGCTGTCTCTCACTGCATCTGTGTCTCACTGTTGCTGTGTCTCACTGCTGCTGTCTCTCACTGCATCTGTGTCTCACTGTTGCTGTGTCTCACTGCTGCTGTGTCTCACTGCTGCTGTGTCTCACTGCTGCTGTGTCTAACTGTTGCTGTGTCTCACTGCTGCTTTCTCTCACTGCTGCTGTCTCTCACTGCTGCTGTCTCTCACTGCATCTGTGTCTCACTGTTGCTGTGTCTCACTGCTGCTGTCTCTCACTGCATCTGTGTCACACTGCTGCTGTGTCTCACTGCTGCTGTGTCTAACTGTTGCTGTGTCTCACTGCTGTTGTGTCTCACTGCTGCTGTGTCTCACTGCTGCTGTGTCTCACTGCTGCTGTGTCTCACTGCTGCTGTGTCTCACTGCTGCTGTGTCTCACTGCTGCTGTGTCTCACTGCTGCTGTGTCTCACTGCTGCTGTGTCTCACTGCTGCTGTGTCTCACTGCTGCTGTGTCTCACTGCTGCTGTGTCACACTGCTGCTGTGTCTCACTGCTGCTGTGTCACACTGCTGCTGTGTCTCACTGCTGCTGTGTCTAACTGTTGCTGTGTCTCACTGCTGCTGTGTCACACTGCTGCTGTGTCTCACTGCTGCTGTGTCACACTGCTGCTGTGTCTCACTGCTGCTGTGTCTAACTGTTGCTGTGTCTCACTGCTGCTGTGTCTCACTGCTGCTGTGTCTAACTGCTGCTGTGTCTCACTGCTGCTGTGTCTCACTGCTGCTGTGTCTCACTGCTGTTGTGTCTCACTGCTGCTGTGTCTCACTGCTGCTGTGTCTCACTGCTGCTGTGTCTCACTGCTGCTGTGTCTCACTGCGGCTGTGTCTCACTGTTGCTGTGTCTCACTGCTGCTGTGTCTCACTGCTGCTGTGTCTAACTGCTGCTGTGTCTCACTGCTGCTGTGTCTCACTGCTGCTGTGTCTAACTGCTGCTGTTTCTCACTGCTGCTTTGTCTCACTGCTGCAGTCTCTCACTGCTGCTGTCTCTCACTGCATCTGTGTGTCACTGTTGCTGTGTCTCACTGCTGCTGTGTCTCACTGCTGTTGTGTCTCACTGCTGCTGTGTCTCACTGCTGCTGTGTCTCACTGCTGCTGTCTCTCACTGCTGCTGTGTCTCACTGCTGCTGTGTCTCACTGTTGCTGTGTCTCACTGCTGCTGTGTCTCACTGCTGCTGTGTCTAACTGCTGCTGTGTCTCACTGCTGCTGTGTCTCACTGCTGCTGTGTCTAACTGCTGCTGTGTCTCACTGCTGCTTTGTCTCACTGCTGCAGTCTCTCACTGCTGCTGTCTCTCACTGCATCTGTGTCTCACTGTTGCTGTGTCTCACTGCTGCTGTCTCTCACTGCATCTGTGTCTCACTGTTGCTGTGTCTCACTGCTGCTGTGTCTCACTGCTGCTGTGTCTCACTGCTGCTGTGTCTAACTGCTGCTGTGTCTCACTGCTGCTTTCTCTCACTGCTGCTGTCTCTCACTGCTGCTGTCTCTCACTGCTGCTGTGTCTCACTGTTGCTGTGTCTCACTGCTGTTGTGTCTCACTGCTGCTGTGTCTCACTGCTGCTGTGTCTCACTGCTGCTGTGTCTCACTGCTGCTGTCTCTCACTGCTGCTGTGTCTCACTGTTGCTGTGTCTCACTGCTGCTGTGTCTCACTGCTGCTGTGTCACACTGCTGCTGTGTCTCACTGCTGCTGTGTCACACTGCTGCTGTGTCTCACTGCTGCTGTGTCTAACTGTTGCTGTGTCTCACTGCTGCTGTGTCACACTGCTGCTGTGTCTCACTGCTGCTGTGTCACACTGCTGCTGTGTCTAACTGCTGCTGTGTCTAACTGTTGCTGTGTCTCACTGCTGTTGTGTCTCACTGCTGCTGTGTCTAACTGCTGCTGTGTCTCACTGCGGCTTTGTCTCACTGCTGCTGTGTCTCACTGCTGCTGTGTCTCACTGCTGTTGTGTCTCACTGCTGCTGTCTCTCACTGCTGCTGTCTCTCACTGCTGCTGTGTCTCACTGCTGCTGTGTCTCACTGTTGCTGTGTCTCACTGCTGCTGTGTCTCACTGCTGCTGTGTCACACTGCTGCTGTGTCTCACTGCTGCTGTGTCTAACTGTTGCTGTGTCTCACTGCTGCTGTGTCACACTGCTGCTGTGTCTCACTGCTGCTGTGTCACACTGCTGCTGTGTCTCACTGCTGCTGTGTCTAACTGTTGCTGTGTCTCACTGCTGTTGTGTCTCACTGCTGCTGTGTCTAACTGCTGCTGTGTCTCACTGCGGCTTTGTCTCACTGCTGCTGTGTCTCACTGCTGTTGTGTCTAACTGCTGCTGTGTCTCACTGCTGCTTTGTCTCACTGCTGCAGTCTCTCACTGCTGCTGTCTCTCACTGCATCTGTGTCTCACTGTTGCTGTGTCTCACTGCTGCTGTGTCTCACTGCTGCTGTGTCTCACTGCTGCTGTGTCTCACTGCTGCTGTGTCTCACTGCTGTTGTGTCTCACTGCTGCTGTGTCTAACTGCTGCTGTGTCTCACTGCTGCTGTCTCTCACTGCATCTGTGTCTCACTGTTGCTGTGTCTCACTGCTGCTGTGTCTCACTGCTGCTGTGTCTCACTGCTGCTGTGTCTAACTGTTGCTGTGTCTCACTGCTCCTTTCTCTCACTGCTGCTGTCTCTCACTGCTGCTGTCTCTCACTGCATCTGTGTCTCACTGTTGCTGTGTCTCACTGCTGCTGTCTCTCACTGCATCTGTGTCTCACTGTTGCTGTGTCTCACTGCTGCTGTGTCTCACTGCTGCTGTGTCTCACTGCTGCTGTCTCTCACTGCTGCTGTCTCTCACTGCTGCTGTCTCTCACTGCTGCTGTGTCTCACTGTTGCTGTGTCTCACTGCTGTTGTGTCTCACTGCTGCTGTGTCTCACTGCTGCTGTGTCTCACTGCTGCTGTGTCTCACTGCTGCTGTGTCACACTGCTGCTGTGTCTCACTGCTGCTGTGTCACACTGCTGCTGTGTCTCACTGCTGCTGTGTCTAACTGTTGCTGTGTCTCACTGCTGCTGTGTCACACTGCTGCTGTGTCTCACTGCTGCTGTGTCTAACTGTTGCTGTGTCTCACTGCTGTTGTGTCTCACTGCTGCTGCTGTGTCTAACTGTTGCTGTGTCTCACTGCTGTTGTGTCTCACTGCTGCTGTGTCTAACTGCTGCTGTGTCTCACTGCTGCTTTGTCTCACTGCTGCTGTGTCTCACTGCTGCTGTGTCTCACTGCTGTTGTGTCTCACTGCTGCTGTGTCTCACTGCTGCTGTCTCTCACTGCTGCTGTCTCTCACTGCTGCTGTGTCTCACTGCTGCTGTGTCTCACTGTTGCTGTGTCTCACTGCTGCTGTGTCTCACTGCTGCTGTGTCTAACTGCTGCTGTGTCTCACTGCTGCTGTGTCTCACTGCTGTTGTGTCTAACTGCTGCTGTGTCTCTCTGCTGCTTTGTCTCACTGCTGCTGACTCTCACTGCTGCTGTCTCTCACTGCATCTGTGTCTCACTGTTGCTGTGTCTCACTGCTGCTGTGTCTCACTGCTGCTGTGTCTCACTGCTGCTGTGTCTCACTGCTGCTGTGTCTCACTGCTGTTGTGTCTCACTGCTGCTGTGTCTAACTGCTGCTGTGTCTCACTGCTGCTGTCTCTCACTGCTGCTGTCTCTCACTGCATCTGTGTCTCACTCTCTCACTGCTGTGTCTCACTGCTGCTGTGTCTCACTGCTGCTGTGTCTCACTGCTGCTGTGTCTAACTGTTGCTGTGTCTCACTGCTGCTTTCTCTCACTGCTGCTGTATCTCACTGCTGCTGTCTCTCACTGCTGCTGTGTCTCACTGTTGCTGTGTCTCACTGCTGTTGTGTCTCACTGCTGCTGTGTCTCACTGCTGCTGTGTCTCACTGCTGCTGTGTCTCACTGCTGCTGTCTCTCACTGCTGCTGTGTCTCACTGTTGCTGTGTCTCACTGCTGCTGTGTCTCACTGCTGCTCACTGCTGCTGTGTCTCACTGCTGCTGTGTCACTGCTGCTGTGTCTCACTGCTGCTGTGTCTCACTGCTGCTGTGTCTCACTGCTGTTGTGTCACACTGCTGCTGTCTCACTGCTGCTGTGTCTCACTGCTGCTGTGTCTCACACTGCTGCTGTGTCTCACTGCTGCTGCTTTGTCTCACTGCTGCTGTGTCTCACTGCTGCTGTGTCTCACTGCTGCTGTGTCTCACTGATACTGTGTCTCACTGCTGCTGTGTCTCACTGCTGCTGTGTCTCACTGCTGCTGTGTCTCACTGCTGCTGTGTCTCACTGCTGCTGTGTCTCACTGCTGCTGTGTCTCACTGATGCTGTGTTTCACTGCTGCTGTCTCTCACTGCTGCTGTGTCTCACTGCTGCTGTGTCTCACTGCTGTGTCTCACTGCTGCTGTGTCTCACTGCTGCTGTGTCTCACTGCTGCTGTGTCTCACTGATGCTGTGCTGCTGCTGTGTCTCACTGCTGCTGTGTCTAACTGCTGCTGTGTTTCACTGCTGCTGTGTCTCACTGCTGCTGTGTCTAACTGCTGCTGCTGTGTCTCACTGCTGCTGTGTCTCACTGCTGCTGTGCAGTCTGTGTCTCACTGCTGCTGTCTCTCACTGCATCTGTGTCTCACTGCTGCTGTGTCTCACTGCTGCTGTGTCTCACTGCTGCTGTGTCTCACTGCTGCTGTGTCTAACTGCTGCTGTGTCTCACTGCTGCTTTCTCTCACTGCTGCTGTCTCTCACTGCTGCTGTCTCTCACTGCTGCTGTGTCTCACTGTTGCTGTGTCTCACTGCTGCTGTGTCTCACTGCTGCTGTGTCTCACTGCTGTTGTGTCTCACTGCTGCTGTGTCTAACTGCTGCTGTGTCTCACTGCTGCTGTGTCTCACTGCTGCTGTGTCTCACTGCTGCTGTGTCTCACTGCTGCTGTGTCTCACTGCTGCTGTGTCTCACTGCTGCTGTGTCTCACTGCTGCTGTGTCTCACTGCTGCTGTGTCTCACTGCTGCTGTGTCACACTGCTGCTGTCTCTCACTGCTGCTGTGTCTCACTGCTGCTGTGTCTCACTGATGCTGTGTCTCACTTATGTTGTGTCTCACTGCTGCTGTGTCTTACTGCTGCTGTGTCTCACTGCTGCTGTGTTTCACTGCTGCTGTGTCTCACTGCTGCTGTGTCACACTGATGCTGTGTCTCACTGATACTGTGTCTCACTGCTGCTGTGTCTCACTGCTGCTGTGTCTCACTGCTGTTGTGTCACACTGCTGCTGTCTCTCACTGCTGCTGTGTCTCACTGCTGCTGTGTCTCACTGATACTGTGTCTCACTGATGCTGTGTCTCACTGCTGCTTTGTCTCACTGCTGCTTTGTCTCACTGCTGCTGTCTCTCACTGCTGCTGTGTCTCACTGCTGCTGTGTCTCACTGATACTGTGTCTCACTGATGCTGTGTCTCACTGCTGCTGTGTCTCACTGCTGCTGTGTCTCACTGCTGCTGTGTCTCACTGCTGCTGTATCTCACTGCTGCTGTGTCTCACTGCTGCTGTGTCTCACTGCTCCTGTGTCTCACCGTTGCTGTGTCCAACTGCTGCTGTCTCTCACTGCTGCTGAGTCTCACTGCTGCTGTGTCTCACTGCTGCTGTGTCTCACTGATGCTGTGTCTCACTGCTACTGTGTTTCACTGCTGCTGTCTCTCACTGCTGCTGTCTCTCACTACTGCTGTGTCTCACTGATGCTGTATCTCACTGCTGCTGTGTCTTACTGCTGCTGTGTCTCACTGCTGCTGTCTCTCACTGATGCTGTTCCCCTCTGCTGCTGTGTCTCAGTGCTGCTGTGTCTCACTGCTGTTATTTCTCACTATTGCTGTGTATCACTATTGCTGTGTATCACTGCTGCTATTTCTCATTGCTGCTATCTTTCACTGCTATTGTTTCTCATAGCTGCTGTTTCTTGCTTGTATCTCTCGTTGCCAATGTGGCTCATTGTTATTGTCTCTCACTGCTGCTCAGCATGAGACACACCTTTGCTGCTTCTCAGTGCTACTGTCTCTTATTGCTACTGTCTCTTAGTGCTGCTGTCTCTTACTGCTACAGTCTCTCACTGCTACTGTTTCTCACTGCTGCTCTCTTTCACTGCTATCGTCTCTCACTACTGACGTGTCTCACGCTGCTGTCTCTCACTAACAGTGTATCTCACTGCTGCTGTCTCTCGCTGCTACCGTATCTCGCTGTTGTTTTCTTTCACTGCTATGTCTCTCACTGCTATTGTCACGGACTGATGCTGTCTCTACTGCTCCTCTTTCTCACTACTACTGCCTCTCACTGCTAGTGTTTCTCAGTGCTGTTGTCCCTCACTGCTACTGTGCCACTGTTGCTGTCTCTCACTGCTACTGTCTCTCACTGCTACTGTCTCTCACTGCTACTGTCTCTCACTGCTACTGTCTCTCGCTGCTACTGTCTCTCACTGCTACTGTCTCTCACTGCTACTGTCTCTCACTGCTACTGTCTCTCACTGCTACTGTCTCTCGCTGCTACTGTCTCTCACTGCTACTGTCTCTCACTGCTACTGTCTCTCACTGTCACTGCGTCGCACTGCTACCGTGTCTCATTGCTGCTGTTTCTCAATGCCACTGTGTCTCATTGTTGCTGTCATTCACTTCTGGTGTCTTCACAGGTGCTGTCACTGCTACCATCACTCACTGCTGCTGTCAAACACTGCTGCTGTTTCTCACTGCTGCTGTCTCTTACTGCTATCTCTCATTCCTGCTAGCATTGTTGCTGTCTATGTTTCTGTTTTTCACTGCTCCTGTTTCTCACTGTTCCTGTCACTCTCTGCTTCTGTCTTCCACAGATGCTGTTATTGCTGTTGTCAGTCAATGGTGTTCTCACTCACTTCTGTTGCCACGCTGTTGCTGTCTCTCACTGCTGCTGTCTCTCACTGCTGCTGTCTCTCACTGCTGCTGTCACTCTCAGCTTCTGTCTTTCACAGAAGCTGTCATTGGTACTGTCACTCAGTAGTGCTGTCATACACTGCTCCTGTGTCACGTACCTGGTGTTTCTCACTGCTGCTGTCACTGCTGCTGCCACTGCTGCTGTCTTTCACTACTGCTTCTTCACTGCTGATGCTTCCACTGCTGTCGTTTCTCACTGCTTCTGCTACTGTCGTCTTTCTCAGTTGCTGCCACTACAACCGCTTCTCACTGTTGCTGTCACTGCTGCTGTCTTTCGCCATTGCTGCCCTGCTGCCATCTCTCACTGCTGCTGTTACGACTGCTGTCTTTCGACGCCGCTCTCACAGCTGCTGTTTCTCACTCATGCTGTTGCTGTTGCATCCTCTTGAAGTTTTCAGAGATAACAAGATTCAGTTTTTTTTTTTTTTGAGAGTATTAATACGTTTCTTTGAGTTACGGGGCAGGTTGAGCCACAACTTGTACAAGGCTTCATTGGTTGTTATCCCTGAGTTAAAAAAAAAAAACTTTCTGGATGTAAAAGTTTGTTTTTTCTCTCATTTTTCTCTGCACTAGAAGTTTTGGTGAGGGCAGCAGAGTGGACGATGGTGTTGGTCGTCAGTATGACATTCTACGAAGCACTGACCTTGCCTGCAATACCTCATAAATAGTAAACAATTACAGGCGAATTAAAGAAGGAAAGGATCACCTCAGTAATCATTATTTTTCAATGTAATACAGGTCAGAAAAAAAGGAATAAGGAAAGCGAAAAGAGAATTAAAAGTGTGAGTAGCGATGGAATCAAAGGGCTTATACACTTATATAGCAATGAAACTGGTGGAAAAAATAGGCCAATCAACTGTAGCCAATGACAGAGTATTAGAAACCACTAGCAAGATCAATATTTCTAGCGACGTGGTCCTCAGACGACTAGATAAATTTCAGGATCTTGATGACCTGTGTTCAAAAATTGCAAAGGAATGGAAGGAGATAACCATTTAGAAAGTGGGAAATATATTCTTAACTTCAAATGACAGACCAATCAGCCTAACACTAATGGAATCAATAGATATCCTTAATCAGAAGACGTTTCGCCAACCATTGGATTTATCATTTCAATCCTAAGGTTACTTGAAGGTGTTGCAACTGAAGGAAGTAGATAGCGAAGTAATCAGTGCCTCAGCATAGACTAAGGTAATCACTTTCGTTGTCTTGAATCCGTAGCTTAGGCATGAAGATGGACTCTTACACCGCAGTAGAAGGCATGGTCACTGGTAGGTGGGAACCTCTAGCAGGCATCGACACCATGCCTAACCCTTCTAGGGTAGGGTAGGTGCCTGAGCCCGAGCCTTTAGCTCATAAGACTGTCATTCCCATTTGCCCCCTTGTGGCGGGGATGGCAGACCAGAGAGGCCTAGCTTGTGGCTAGGCCTGGGGACAGTTGGTCCCAAAGATGAGGAGGTACTTGTGCCTCCTCCCATGGGAGACTTAGGTCTCAGACACTCCCTAAAGAGGGAGCCAAGGCCGGGCCACCACTTGGAAAAGGCCCGGGCCTGGAGAATACCGGCTAATCTTTAATAATAATAATAATAATAACCTCTAGCAGGGATCGGCCAACTTTTTTGGGTATCACCCCAAAAGAAATTTGTGTACACCGAAATTACCCATTAGACTGGAAATACCACAGAATCCGGATTTTAGAATATTATATAATTTTAACATTGTTATTCATAAAGATCGGGATACAAAAAAAGGATTTATTTTCTTTTATTAACACATCGGCCGATTTCCATCAAGGCAGGGTGGCCCGAGAAAGAAAAACTTTCACCATCATTCACTCCATCACTGTCTTGCCAGAAGGGTGCTTTACACTACAGTTTTTAAACTGCAACATTAACACCCCTCCTTCAGAGTGTAGACACTGTACTTAACAGTCTTGGAAAAATAGAATAGAAATATAGAATAGAATGTTCTATAGAATAGAATATAAAATTAATAGAAAACCACCAAACATTTATATTATTTGAACACTTTCAAATATCCATAAACGGAATCATAAATTCTACTAAAAAATAAAATATAAATAAATATTACATTGTACACTCCTAATTGTTTTGACAAATCACAAAACACTACCTTACCTTGGTCATCGAAAGTCTTAAAAGTACTAACATAATAAACTTCTATTGACTGTAAACAGAGAGAGGTAATGATAGCGAGATACGACACTAGGCCAAAAGTTAGGTAATGGTGTGTCAACAATGGGACGTGCAGTTGTCGTGCCGGCTCTCGAGTCACTGCTAACACTTGCTGTGTTGCCAGCCACTGCAGTCCTTACCCGTTTTACATCATTGCCAACTTAAGAAATGGTCCCATCAAAATAGATTTTTAATTTTATTAAAAAACTACAAATTAATTGTTTGAAAAATATAACTTTGGTAATTTGTCTCGTTTACTAAGTAATAAATTTTTGATATATATATATATATATATATATATATATATATATATATATATATATATATATATATATATATATATATATATATATATATATATATAGCATATGAGAAGTTTTTACAAAGTAGAAGTGATGCAAGGAGGGAAGAGTATATGGAGAAAAAGAGAGAAGTTAAGAGAGTGGTGAAGCAATGTAAAAAGAGAGCAAATGAGAGAGTGGGTGAGATGTTATCAACAAATTTTGTTGAAAATAAGAAAAAGTTTTGGAGTGAGATTAACAAGTTAAGAAAGCCTAGAGAACAAATGGATTTGTCAGTTAAAAATAGGAGAGGAGAGTTATTAAATGGAGAGTTAGAGGTATTGGGAAGATGGAAGGAATATTTTGAGGAATTGTTAAATGTTGATGAAGATAGGGAAGCTGTGATTTCGTGTATAGGGCAAGGAGGAATAACATCTTGTAGGAGTGAGGAAGAGCCAGTTGTGAGTGTGGGGGAAGTTCGTGAGGCAGTAGGTAAAATGAAAGGGGGTAAGGCAGCCGGGATTGATGGGATAAAGATAGAAATGTTAAAAGCAGGTGGGGAAATATATTTTTTCGTAAGGTTCACAATGATTTTGGCGAAATTATTGCATACACAAATTTTCACTTGTCCTGTATGGCAAGATGAGCGTTGCTATTTAAGCCAAGATCGCAAGTTCTGCCTATTCGGCACGACATATATGAAGGGGTTCAGGGAAACAGGCAGGCCGGACTTGAGTCCTGGAGATGGGAAGTACAGTGCCTGCACTCTGAAGGAGGGGTGTTAATGTTGCAGTTTAAAAACTGTAGTGTAAAGCACCCTTCTGGCAAGACAGTGATGGAGTGAATGATGGTGAAAGTTTTTCTTTTTCGGGCCACCCTGCCTTGGTGGGCCACCCTGCCTTGGCGGGAGCCGGCCAGTGTGATAATAAAATAAAATAAATATATATATATATATATATATATATATATATATATATATATATATATATATATATATATATATATATATATATATATATATATATATATATATATAACTTGCGATTTTGGCTTAAATTGCAACACTCCTCTTGCTGAATAAGGCAAGCGAAAATTTGTGTAAGCAATAATTCGTAAAAATCATTTTGAATTTAATGAAAAAAAAAATCATTGTGTTGGTTTATTATTAAATTATTTTAAACTTAACTGAAATATTTAGTTGGATTAGGCTAAATTAAATTGCTTTTGTTATAATAAGGTTAGGCAAGTTTTCTAAGGTTCTTTTGGCACATAATTACATTTTTACATTAACATAAATGAAAAAAAATATCTTTTAACATGTAAGTGAAAATTTCAGAAAGAACTTAATTTTAAATGAGTTTTTGATAATTAACCAATTTTACCTATTCGTCTTTAGCAGTAAGTTTATCTTTACCTTCCTCAAACTCACATAGTCTGTGAATTCAGCTTTAAAAACATAATAAAAGACTGTGATTAATTACGGCTTCAACTGAGTGGCATCCTTCAACAGCTTTAAGAAATCCAACCCGATCAAAAGTGGCATTATCCACTTACTGAATGAAAATCACTAACTAAATTTGTTTGATAACAATGTTAAGTTAATCGCCATGTAGCCAAGAACCACGAGTCAACCAGAGAACAAAACACACCACTCAAAATCTGAAGCCGCCTTAATGAATTATTTACCAATTATCGTGTGGAATCTAAGTATACCAAATTATTGAATGTCATGAAAAATTGGTAAATTTTCTTGTGCACTTTCAGTGTATCATCCTTGACATTACAAGTATGAACCATTAACCAATGAAACTGTTCAGATGAGGCAGAGGCAGGATCTTTCTCATTCTTCCTATAATATTGTTGGCAAATTGGCACCCACACACTAATGAAATTGGTACCTATACACTGTAATAAAATTGGTACCTACACACTGTAATAAAATTGGCACCTACACACTGTGATAAAATTGGCACCTACACACTGTGATAAAATTGGCACCTACACACTGTAATAAAATTGGCACCTACACACTGTAATATAATTGGTACCTACACACTGTAATATAATTGGTACCTACACACTGTAATATAATTGGTACCTACACACTGTAATATAATTGGTACCTACACACTGTAATATAATTGGTACCTACACACTGTAATAAAATTGGTACCTACACACAGTAAATAAGCCTTGAAACCTCATAATTAGGATACACTATTATTGGAAGAGTGAAGCCGACTGGAAAAAGTTTTCTAGATTACATTTCTAGATTTCTAGATTACATAACATAAATTTCCTGAAGGAATATAATCGTGTGATATATTAGCATAATATTTGTGTTATACAATTGTGGTGTGAGATAATCATGTGATATACTAGCGTGACATACTGGCGTGATATGCTGGTGTATAGTAACAGTATAATGGGTTAACTGCAATAATACAATGGTGTGATATATTCCCTGTGATAAACTGGCTAAGAAAACCAAACTACTGCAGCTGAGGTTAGGTAAGATTGTCAGGACACAGTACAAGTGTTTCCTGACGCGGGTCTTAGTCATATGATGACCCGCAGCTGGAGCTGGTCATCAGACCGAGGCCTTTCACTGGCTTGCCGGTCCGCCCCTTTAAAATTATAGATAGGATTATAACCATTAAACGTTAAGGATATGCTGGTCTTATGTACTGATGAGACAGAAGCGTGCAATATACTTATGGAATATACTAGCATAAAATAGTATGATAGTACTCACCTGATATAATATATTCAACATACTGCACATCAACAGCCAGTTCAATTTTTGATCGACACCATGCCTAACCCTTCTAGGGTAGGGTAGGTGCCTGAGCCCGAGCCTTTAGCTCACAAGACTGTCATTCCCATTTGCCCCCATGAGGCGGGGATGACAGACCAGAGAGGCCTAGCTAGGCCTGGGGACAGTTGGTCCCAAAGATGAGGAGGTACTTGTGCCTCCTCCCATGGGAGACTTAGGTCTCAGACACTCCCTAAAGAGGGAGCCAAAGCCGGGCCACCACTTGGAAAAGGCCCGGGCCGGGAGAATACCGTCTAATCTTTAACTAACTTAACTAACCAGTTCAATTATCGACACCATGCCTAACCCTTCTAGGGTAGGGTAGGTGCCTGAGCCCGAGCCTTTAGTTCATAAGACTGTCATTCCCATTTGCCCCCTTGGGGCGGGGATGGCAGACCAGAGAGGCCTAGCTTGTGGCTAGGCCTGGGGACAGTTGGTCCCAAAGATGAGGAGGTACTTGTGCCTCCTCCCATGGGAGACTTAGGTCTCAGACACTCCCTAAAGAGGGAGCCAAGGCTGGGCCACCACTTGGAAAAGGCCCGGGCCGGGAGAATACCGGCTAATCTTTAACTAACCAGTTCAATTATCGACACCATGCCTAACCCTTCTAGGGTAGGGTAGGTGCCTGAGCCCGAGCCTTTAGTTCATAAGACTGTCATTCCCATTTGCCCCCTTGGGGCGGGGATGGCAGACCAGAGAGGCCTAGCTTGTGGCTAGGCCTGGGGACAGTTGGTCCCAAAGATGAGGAGGTACTTGTGCCTCCTCCCATGGGAGACTTAGGTCTCAGACACTCCCTAAAGAGGGAGCCAAGGCCGGGCCACCACTTGGAAAAGGCCCGGGCCGGGAAAATACCGGCTAATCTTTAACTAACTAACTAACTAACCAGTTCAATCATCGACACCATGCCTAACCCTTCTAGGGTAGGGTAGGTGCCTGAGCCCGAGCCTTTAGCTCATAAGACTGTCATTCCCATTTGCCCCCTTGGGGCGGGGATGGCAGACCAGAGAGGCCTAGCTTGTGGCTAGGCCTGGGGACAGTTGGTCCCAAAGATGAGGAGGTACTTGTGCCTCCTCCCATGGGAGACTTAGGTCTCAGACACTCCCTAAAGAGGGAGCCAAGGCCGGGCCACCACTTGGAAAAGGCCCGGGCCGGGAGAATACCGGCTAATCTTTAACTAACTAACCAGTTCAATCATCGACACCATGCCTAACCCTTCTAGGGTAGGGTAGGTGCCTGAGCCGGAGCCTTTAGCTCATAAGACTGTCATTCCCATTTGCCCCCTTGGGGCGGGGATGGCAGACCAGAGAGGCCTAGCTTGTGGCTAGGCCTGGGGACAGTTGGTCCCAAAGATGAGGAGGTGCTTGTGCCTCCTCCCATGGGAGACTTAGGTCTCAGACACTCCCTAAAGAGGGAGCCAAGGCCGGGCCACCACTTGGACAAGGCCCGGGCCGGGAGAATACCGGCTAATCTTTAACTAACTAACTAACTAACCAGTTCAATCCTGGGTGGACATATATTCCGAATATGACCTGGCTATTGTCCGTTGGTCAGTTAGTTTTTGTCAGTAATATATAAAAAACGAATGGCTGGTTGATGGACACGTAATGAGAGTACTTCGCCTGTGTTGCTAATTATCCGGCTGGAATTCCCTAATCATTTCGTAATTACTCGATAATTGATTGTATGGAGATCATAAAAAACGATACTGTAGTTAGAACTGCACTTCACTTACCTAGATATGGGAAATGTATCTAGTAGGACGGAAATGGATACTAGAAGGACCGAGACGGGTACTTGGAGGACTGAGGTTGATACTAGAAGGATGGATACAGATACTAGAAGAACCGACGTGGATACTAGAAGGACTGAGATTAATACTAGAATTACTGATAGAGATACTAGAAGAACTGACATGAATTCTTGGACTGAAATGGATACTAGAAGGACTCACCCAACTGTTGTACTAGACACTAACTCAACTGGTGCACTAGACACTAACTCACTTAACTGGTGCACTAGACACTAACTTAACTGGTGCACTAGACACTAACTCACTTAACTGGTGCACTAGACACTAACTCAACTGGTGCACTAGACGCTAACTTAACTAGTGCACTAGACACAAATTTAACTGGTGCACTAGACACTAACTTAACTGGTGCACTAGACACAAATTTAACTGGTGCACTAAACACTAACTTAACTAGTGCACTAGACACAAATTTAACTGGTGCACTAGACACTAACTTAACTGGTGCACTAGACACTAACTTAACTGGTGCACTAGACACTAACTTAACTGGTGCACTAGACACTAACTCACTTAACTGGTGCACTAGACACTAACTCAACTGGTGCACTAGACGCTAACTTAACTAGTGCACAAGACACAAATTTAACTGGTGCACTAGACACTAACTTAACTGGTGCACTAGACACTAACTTAACTGGTGCACTAGACACTAACTTAACTGGTGAACTAGACACTAACTCACTTAACTGGTGCACTAGACACTAACTTAACTGGTGCACTAGACACTAACTTAACTGGTGCACTAGACACTAACTTAACTGGTGAACTAGACACTAACTTAACTGGTGCACTAGACACTAACTTAACTGGTGCACTAGACACTAACTTAACTGGTGAACTAGACACTAACTCACTTAACTGGTGAACTAGACACTAACTCACTTAACTGGTGAACTAGACACTAACTCACTTAACTGGTGCACTAGACACTAACTCACTTAACTGGTGCACTAGACACTAACTTAACTGGTGCACTAGACACTAACTTAACTGGTGCACTAGACACAAACTTAACTGGTGCACTAGACACTAACTTAACTGGTGCACTAGACACTAACTTAACTGGTGCACTAGACACAAACTTAACTGGTGCACTAGACACTAACTTAACTGGTGCACTAGACACTAACTCACTTAACTGGTGCACTAGACACTAACTTAACTGGTGCACTAGACACTAACTTAACTGGTGCACTAGACACTAACTTAACTGGTGCACTAGACACTAACTTAACTGGTGAACTAGACACTAACTCACTTAACTGGTGAATTAGACACTAACTTAACTGGTGAACTAGACACTAACTCACTTAACTAGTGCACTAGACACTAACTTAAATGGTGAACTAGACACTAACTCACTTAACTAGTGCACTAGACACTAACTTAACTGGTGAACTAGACACTAACTCACTTAACTAGTGCACTACACAAACACACTCTAATTGTTTTCTTGAAGTTAATTTAATTATTCTAAATGTTGAATTACACAAGAATGGTTAATGTAATGTATTGTTTTCCAGCGGCGTTAACCTCACTAAGACCGAGGCCATCTTTATACCAACATAAAAATCAACATAAATCGTTATTTCACTGTATACAAATTGACGTACTGTATATACATCGAACATTGAATTTAGAAAAAATATATTCGTGCCGATTAGGTAAAACTGGTTGGTTAGCAAGAACTCATTTAGAATTATATATATATATATATATATATATATATATATATATATATATATATATATATATATATATATATATATATATATATATATGTATATATATATATATATATGTATATATATTTATTTTATTATTTATTTTTATTATCACACCGGCCGATTCCCACCAAGGCAGGGTGGCCCGAAAAAGAAAAACTTTCACCATCATTCACTCCATCACTGTCTTGCCAGAAGGGTGCTTTACACTACAGTTTTTAAACTGCAACATTAACACCCCTCCTTCAGAGTGCAGGCACTGTACTTCCCATCTCCAGGACTCAAGTCCGGCCTGCCGGTTTCCCTGAATCCCTTCATAAATGTTACTTTGCTCACACTCCAACAGCACGTCAAGTATTAAAAACCATTTGTCTCCATTCACTCCTATCAAACACGCTCACGCATGCCTGGTGGAAGTCCAAGCCCCTCGCACACAAAACCTCCTTTACCCCCTCCCTCCAACCCTTCCTAGGCCGACCCCTACCCCGCCTTCCTTCCACTACAGACTGATACACTCTTGAAGTCATTCTGTTTCGCTCCATTCTCTCTACATGTCCGAACCACCTCAACAACCCTTCCTCAGCCCTCTGGACAACAGTTTTGGTAATCCCGCACCTCCTCCTAACTTCCAAACTACGAATTCTCTGCATTATATTCACACCACACATTGCCCTCAGACATGACATCTCCACTGCCTCCAGCCTTCTCCTCGCTGCAACATTCATCACCCACGCTTCACACCCATATAAGAGCGTTGGTAAAACTATACTCTCATACATTCCCCTCTTTGCCTCCAAGGACAAAGTTCTTTGTCTCCACAGACTCCTAAGTGCACCACTCACTCTTTTTCCCTCATCAATTCTATGATTCACCTCATCTTTCATAGACCCATCCGCTGACACGTCCACTCCCAAATATCTGAATACGTTCACCTCCTCCATACTCTCTCCCTCCAATCTGATATTCAATCTTTCATCACCTAATCTTTTTGTTATCCTCATAACCTTACTCTTTCCTGTATTCACCTTTAATTTTCTTCTTTTGCACACCCTACCAAATTCATCCACCAATCTCTGCAACTTCTCTTCAGAATCTCCCAAGAGCACAGTGTCATCAGCAAAGAGCAGCTGTGACAACTCCCACTTTGTGTGTGATTCTTTATCTTTTAACTCCACGCCTCTTGCCAAGACCCTCGCATTTACTTCTCTTACAACCCCATCTATAAATATATTAAACAACCACGGTGACATCACACATCCTTGTCTAAGGCCTACTTTTACTGGGAAAAAATTTCCCTCTTTCCTACATACTCTAACTTGAGCCTCACTATCCTCGTAAAAACTCTTCACTGCTTTCAGTAACCTACCTCCTACACCATACACTTGCAACATCTGCCACATTGCCCCCCTATCCACCCTGTCATATGCCTTTTCCAAATCCATAAATGCCACAAAGACCTCTTTAGCCTTATCTAAATACTGTTCACTTATATGTTTCACTGTAAACACCTGGTCCACACACCCCCTACCTTTCCTAAAGCCTCCTTGTTCATCTGCTATCCTATTCTCCGTCTTACTCTTAATTCTTTCAATTATAACTCTACCATACACTTTACCAGGTACACTCAACAGACTTATCCCCCTATAATTTTTGCACTCTCTTTTATCCCCTTTGCCTTTATACAAAGGAACTATGCATGCTCTCTGCCAATCCCTAGGTACCTTACCCTCTTCCATACATTTATTAAATAATTGCACCAACCACTCCAAAACTATATCCCCACCTGCTTTTAACATTTCTATCTTTATCCCATCAATCCCGGCTGCCTTACCCCCTTTCATTTTACCTACTGCCTCACGAACTTCCCCCACACTCACAACTGGCTCTTCCTCACTCCTACAAGATGTTATTCCTCCCTGCCCTATACACGAAATCACAGCCTCCCTATCTTCATCAACATTTAACAATTCCTCAAAATATTCCTTCCATCTTCCCAATACCTCTAACTCTCCATTTAATAACTCTCCTCTCCTATTTTTAACTGACAAATCCATTTGTTCTCTAGGCTTTCTTAACTTGTTAATCTCACTCCAAAACTTTTTCTTATTTTCAACAAAATTTGTTGATAACATCTCACCCACTCTCTCATTTGCTCTCTTTTTACATTGCTTCACCACTCTCTTAACTTCTCTCCTTTTCTCCATATACTCTTCCCTCCTTGCATCACTTCTACTTTGTAAAAACTTCTCATATGCTAACTTCTTCTCCCTTACTACTCTCTTTACATCATCATTCCACCAATCGCTCCTCTTCCCTCCTGCACCCACTTTCCTGTAACCACAAACTTCTGCTGAACACTCTAACACTACATTTTTAAACCTACCCCATACCTCTTCGACCCCATTGCCTATGCTCTCATTAGCCCATCTATCCTCCAATAGCTGTTTATATCTTACCCTAACTGCCTCCTCTTTTAGTTTATAAACCTTCACCTCTCTCTTCCCTGATGCTTCTATTCTCCTTGTATCCCATCTACCTTTTACTCTCAGTGTAGCTACAACTAGAAAGTGATCTGATATATCTGTGGCCCCTCTACAAACATGTACATCCTGAAGTCTACTCAACAGTCTTTTATCTACCAATACATAATCCAACAAACTACTGTCATCTCGCCCTACATCATATCGTGTATACTTATTTATCCTCTTTTTCTTAAAATATGTATTACCTATAACCAAACCCCTTTCTATACAAAGTTCAATCAAAGGGCTCCCATTATCATTTACACCTGGCACCCCAAACTTACCTACCACACCCTCTCTAAAAGTTTCTCCTACTTTAGCATTCAAATCCCCTACCACAATTACTCTCTCACTTGGTTCAAAGGCTCCTATACATTCACTTAACATCTCCCAAAATCTCTCTCTCTCCTCTGCATTCCTCTCTTCTCCAGGTGCATACACGCTTATTATGACCCACTTCTCGCATCCAACCTTTACTTTAATCCACATAATTCTTGAATTTACACATTCATATTCTCTCCTCTCCTTCCATAACTGATCATTCAACATCACTGCTACCCCTTCCTTTGCTCTAACTCTCTCAGATACTCCAGATTTAATCCCATTTATTTCCCCCCACTGAAACTCTCCTACCCCCTTCAGCTTTGTTTCGCTTAGGGCCAGGACATCCAACTTCTTTTCATTCATAACATCAGCAATCATCTGTTTCTTGTCATCCGCACTACATCCACGCACATTTAAGCAACCCAGTTTTATAAAGTTTTTCTTCTTCTCTTTTTTAGTAATTGTATACAGGAGAAGGGGTTACTAGCCCATTGCTCCCGGCATTTTAGTCGCCTCATACGACACGCATGGCTTACGGAGGAAAGATTCTTTTCCACTTCCCCATGGACAATAGAAGAAATAAAAAAGAACAAGAGCTATTTAGAAAAAGGAGAAAAAACCTAGATGTATATATATATATGCATGTGCGTGTCTGTGAAGTGTGACCAAAGTGTAAGTAGGAGTAGCAAGATATCCCTGTTATCTTAGCGTGTTTATGAGACAGAAAAAGAAACCAGCAATCCTACCATCATGCAAAACAGTTACAGGTTTTTGTTTCACAGTCATCTGGCAGGACGGTAGTACTTCCCTGGGTCGTGCCGAATATGTAAAACTGGTCAATTAGCAAGAACTCATTTATAATTAAGTCCTTACTGAAATTTTCTCCTATACGTTTAAAGATATATTTTTTTCATTAATGTTAATGTAAAAATTTTTAATTTTGCACCAAAAGAATCTTAGAAAACTTACCTAACCTTATTATAACAAGAACAATTTATTTTAGCCTAACCCAACTAAATATATTTTAGATTTGTTTACAGTAATTTAATATTAAACAAACACAGTGAAATATATTTTTTTTCGTTAGGTTCAGAATGATTTTGGCGAAATTATGGCATACACAAATTTTCACTTGTCCTATATGGCAAGATGAGCGTTGCTATTTAAGCCAAGATCGCAAGTTCTGCCTATTCGGCACGACATATATATATATATATATATATATATATATATATATATATATATATATATATATATATATATATATATATATATATATATATATATATATATATATATATATATATATACATATATATATATACATATATATATATATATATATATATATATATATATATATATATATATATATATATATATATATATATATATATATATATATATATATATATATATATATATATATATATATTTACATATATATATATATATATATATATATATATATATATATATATATATATATATATATATATATATATATATATATATATATATATACACATATTATCAACGTTTTTATTTAGCTGATCATTAGTTTTTACTATTCATCTTAATTATTATCATGCTCTGTATGATCATTTGCTTAAAAATTATCGTAACACATTTTCTTATATAAATCTTTATCTGGTTCAAGACATTGTAACGGATATTTTGATGTAAAAAATGTATCGAGCAACAAAATGCAATATGACTTTGACAGCTGCTGACTATTGTTTGTTATGTTGCATCTGCAGGAGCGAGCGTTTTAACACACACACACACACACACACACACACACACACACACACACACACACACACACACACACACACACACACACACACACACACACACACACACACACACACACACACACACACACACACACACACACACACAAGAGCTACGTCAATAGTTGAAGGGGAGCTTCGTCAAGGTTTGACAGGGGAGCAACTTAGAGATCGACGGGAAACTGAAGTAAATACTGAGAGAATAATGACACGGGAAGGTTTTAAAAGGACGCTGTATAATACAAGAATTACCTTATTTTAACTCGTCTTTCCAATTACGTTAATTATACCTCATCGAAGATAACATAACAACGTGACTAATACAGAATAAAAAGAATATTTGTAACACAGCACTGTTTAGATAAACATACATTCAACACAGCAACTCATAGATTGTATGAATGTTAGTTTAGATAAACCCATGATGACTTTGTGTTTGCCCCGATTACTAACTTTATTTTCAAGTATTGCTGTCTTTACAACTTTAGGTTACTGTTATATTTAATGATATTATTATTATTATTAAAGATTCGCCGGTATTCTCCCGGCCCGGGCCTTTTCCAAGTGGTGGCCCGGCCTTGGCTCCCTCTTTAGGGAGTGTCTGAGACCTAAGTCTCCCATGGGAGGAGGCACAAGTACCTCCTCATCTTTGGGACCAACTGTCCCCAGGCCTAGCCACAAGCTAGGCCTCTCTGGTCTGCCATCCCCGCCCCAAGGGAGCAAATGGGAATGACAGTCTTATGAGCTACAAGCTCGGGCTCAGGCACCTACCCTACCCTAGAAGGATTAGGCATGGTGTCGATCCTATTTAATGATATCATAACATTAAGCTTACATATAGACCAAACTCTACTGTGAAAGGTTCGCTAATCTTATTATGTAAGAATATGTTTTAAAAAGCTTTTACTGTCTCTATGTGATAAATTTTCCAGCATTACACCAACAAAAGTCTTTCCAGATCGCTCATTTTTCCTATACGCATGTATAAAACTGGATTACGCACCTGTTATTCTAGACACACGAACGTCATTCCATGAAAGTGGTAAACAGGAAAGCTGGATAATGTTCTCTGATACGGGTTTTCCTACATTACTCGCTTGTTAGCAATTTAGTACAGCCTCTCTACCACCGGAAAAAAGTACATATTTCACAGAGTCATTGTTAGCCAAAGCACTCTTGCCTCAGCATTACCTTTGTAGTTATCTAAATTATCCCAGTCCTTACAAGATACGAACTCGCAGTTCCATGCCATATATATATATATATATATATATATATATATATATATATATATATATATATATATATATATATATATATATATATATATATGTCGTGCCGAATAAGTAAAACTGGTCAATTAGCAAGAACTCATTTCAAATTAAGTCCTTTCTGAAATTTTCTCTTATACGTTTAAAGATATATATTTTTCATTAATGTTAATGTAAAAAAATTTAATTTTGCACGAAAAGAATCTTAGAAAACTTACCTAACCTTATTATAACAAGAACAATTTATTTTAGCCTAACCCAACAAAATATATTTTAAATACGTTTACAATAATTTAATACTAAACAAACACAATCAAATATATTTTTTACGTTAGGTTCAGAATGATTCTGGCGAAATTATTGCATACACAAATTTTCACTTGTCCTATATGGCAAGATGAGCGTTGCTATTTAAGCCAAGATCGCAAGTTCTGCCTATTCGGCACGACATATATATATATATATATATATATATATATTTACATATATATATATATATATATATATATATATATATATATATATATATATATATATATATATATATATATATATATAAATATATATTAGTAAAAAAATATATAGATTAGTAAAAAAAAAAAAATATAAAAAGATGGGGTGGTAGGGGAAGTGGAATATTCAAACGGCTTCAGGAAGAAATCCAAATATTTTTCCTTGAAGCCTTTTTATATATATATATATATATATATATATATATATATATATATATATATATATATATATATATATATATATATATATATATATATATAGATATATATATCTATATATATATATATGTGTGTGTGTGTGTGTGTGTGTGTGTGTGTGTGTCGTGCCGAATATGTAAAACTGGTCAATTAGCAAGAACTCATTTAAAATTAAGTCCTTTCTAAAATTTTCTCTTACACATTTAAAGATATATTTTTTTCATTAATGATAATGTAAAAATTTATAATTTTGCACCAAAAGAATCTTAGAAAACTTACCTAACCTTATTATAGCAAGAGCAATTTATTTTAGCCTAACCCAACTAAATATATTTTAGATTTGTTTACAATAATTTAATACTAAACAAACACAGTGAAACATTTTTTTCGTTAGGTTTAGAATGATTTTGGCGAAATTATTGCATATACAAATTTTCACTCGTCTTATATGGCAAGATGAGCGTTGCTATTTAAGCCAAGATCGCAAATCCTGCCTAATCGGCACGACATATGTATATATATATATATATATATATATATATATATATATATATATATATATATATATATATATATATATATATATATATGTCGTGCCGAATAGGCAGAACTTTCGATCTTGGCTTAAATAGCAACGCTCATCTTGCCATATAGGACAAGCGAAAATTTGTGTATGCAATAATTTCGCCAAAATCATTCTGAACCTAACGAAAAAAATATATATCACTGTGTTTGTTTAGTATTAAATTACTGTAAACAAATCTAAAATATATTTAGTTGGGTTAGGCTAAAATAAATTGTTTTTGTTATAATAAGGTTAGGTAAGTTTTCTAAGATTCTTTTAGAGCAAAATTATAAATTTTTACATTAACATTAATGAAAAATATATATCTTTAAGCGTATAAGAAAATTTTTTAGAAAGGATTTAATTTTAAATGAGTTCTTGCTAATTGACCAATTTTACATATTCGGCACGACATATATATATATATATATATATATATATATATGTATATATATATATATATATATATATATATATATATATATATATATATATATATATATATATATATATATATATATATATATATATGTTCTGCCGAATAGGCAGAACTTGCGATCTTGGCTTAAATAGCAACGCTCATCTTGCCATATAGGACCAGTGAAAATTTGTGTATGCAATAATTTCACCAAAATCATTCTGAACCTAACGAAAAAAATATATTTCACTGCGTTTGTTTAGTATTAAATTATTGTAAACAAATCTAAAATATATTTAGTTGGATTATGCTAAAATAAATTGTTCTTTTTATAATAAGGTTAGGTAAGTTTTCTAAGTTCTTTTTGGTGCAAAATTATAAATTTTCACATCAACATTATTGAAAAAAATATATCTTTAAACGTAGAAGACAAAATTTTAGAAAGGACTTAATTTTAAATGAGTTCTTGCTAATTGGCCAGTTTTACATATTCGGCACGACATATATATATATATATTTATATATATATATATATATATATATATATATATATATATATATATATATATATATATATATATATATATATATATATATATATAACTTAATCCGCATCACTTGCTTCCTCGGATGCAGCTAATTACCAAATAATTTACCTAGATTTTTCTCACTTAACCCAAATGGTTGCTTGACGTCGTATACAGATCTTGATTACTTCATATGCTGGACTGGGCATATGAAGTATGCCCAGTATGCCCAGCCCGGCACTGACGTGCCTCAAGCATGGATTCAAGCTATGAAAAAGAAACATGGTTTGTGAACCTGGCTACCTATCTTATGTGGTGTTTGTGGCTGAGTGGATAAGAGCGCTGCCTGGGACTCTTGCCGGTCTCAGTAGCAGTATCGAGTCCTGCTGACTGTGATGTTTCTCTGAATATACCCTTTTGTTTCTGCGTGGTGCATGTATATATATATATATATATATATATATATATATATATATATATATATATATATATATATATATATGTGTGTGTGTGTGTGTGTGTGTGTGTGTGTGTGTGTGTGTGTGTGTGTGTGTGTGTGTGTGTGTGTGTGTGTGTGTGTGTGTGTGTGTGTGTGTGTGTGTGTGTGTGTGTGTGTGTGTGTGTGTGTGTGTGTGTGTGTGTGTGTGTGTGTGTGTGTACTCACCTAGTTGAGGTTGCAGGGGTCGAATCCAAGCTCCTGGCCGTGTGTGTGTGTGTGTGTGTGTGTGTGTTGTTGTTGACTTTGTTTTACAAGCCAGTTCTTGGAACTTGAAAAATTTAGGTCATAAAGACCATATTGGTAAACTTGCTTTTTTTCGTAAATATGCTCATTTTCAGTGTACATTGGGGTAAAAATTCACATCAAAACTGTTAAAAAGGAAGCTTGGAGAGTGACCACACTCACAGCTTTCAGACAGACATTCTCCCTTTATGGACGTTGAGGCCGGGAACGTGTCTTTATACAACATTTCTGTAACAGAGCTGTGTCAGCTGGATAGCTTTCAGGTCAGCATCTCAGTCGGACTGGGTATTGAAACTCCACATGTCAGTATATGCAACACTGAAAAAACTATGCAACAGAATAGGTTATTTTAGTCCTACTTATAAATCAAATATTCCTCGGCTTTGGAATATTAATTTAAGCAATAAGACTTTTGATCCTAAATAACGAAATTCATTGTATTACGCTCCCAAAGAATAAATTCGGATGTTCTAACCTAAATACTGCAGCTAGAAGCCAAAAACATCATAATTTAGGCCAGGAACCATTTCTACAAACCCAATGTTTACAATTCGAGAACCGGATTGTATGTATTTTATTCATGGAAAAGCGCTAAATCCGTTGGGGTCATATAGCTTCTGAGGAATCGAGGGTATTCAGCTTCCAGCCACTTAAGGGTAGAAATCCCGATTCCTGGACCTGGAAGATAACAATGTTCTATGGAATACTGCCGTCCTGTCATGTGAGTTTGAAATGGAAGGCTGTTAAACTTTTTGCACTCTGTTCACCATTTTTGTCATGTATATCTCATGAAAATTCAACTTTACATAATTTTTGTTTTATATTTCCACCTAAATTAAGTACACCTCAAGCTTTAATTTCGTTGCATAATAGGTATAGTACCTAAAAATTTCTTTTTAACTAATGATGCTCGCCACTGAGAAGCTGCTTCTGTTCAGCGGGAGATCGTCTCTGAAATAATAAAAAATATGTAACATGAATAACTGAAGCGTAATGAACACTTGTCAATGTTCAGTAATAACCCATACCACGGGTGGGGTTTGAACCCGTGGCCAGAGTCTCTAGTAAATAACCCACAGGGAGACTTAAACCTCCTGTGTTTCTGTCTCCTTGTGGGTTATTATTGACAAATATCTAACATTTTATGACATAAAACATCGATTCAGAACAAATTATGACTTGTTAGGTAAAAGGACACAAGTGCAACTAATGTGTCATTTCATTGTGGCAACGTTTCGCTCTCCAGGAGCTTGACAAAACAAAGGCTTGACAAAGCAAAGGCTTGACAAAGCAAAGGCTTGACAAAGCAAAGGCTTGACAAAGTAAAGGCTTGACAAAGCATTAGTTGCACTTGTCAGTGATTCTAACAGCATTAATACAATTTATTGAATAAACAGCATCACAGACCAAACACTCACTATTACTGAACATAATTACGAACTCCGTGTAACACATGTAACACATATTCTTGAACACTTTACTTACATCTCTATCAGGTGTTTTTCTCACAGCATATAAATGCTGGGAGTGATTTAATTCCTATTTTAGGTAAAAAGGCTGCCGTTCAACTTTAATGATCCTATTGTATTCGATAGGCTTTAAACGGAATAGATTTTTTTCCTGGATAGGCAACAGAGAGTTTGCATAAATGGGGAGAAATCAGAGTGGGGACGCGTCACAAGCGGTGCTCCACGAAGGTCAGTGTTGGGCCCTTTGTTGTTCACAGTTTACATAAACGACCATTTCTACTCAAAGAAACATTTCACCAACGTTTTTCAGCTGGCAATGTTGACATATGTTGTGGAGGGGAGTTACAAAACTGGGGTTCATGAAAGGTCCCAAGGATACAATACACTAATCTTTAATAAACAAAAATGTTAAATCTTCTTCAAAATAAAATGTTGATAAGTTAAAATAACATGTTGATAAATAAGAAACTAAGCTCTTCGTCAAACCTAATAAGCTTCTGGTCCCTAAGAAAACTGGAGCTTGCTGCTAATTGGTAATGAGGAAAATAAAAAACCTGATGTACCAATAAACTGTTTATTTTATATCCTAAAAGTATATAATTTGTTTGATTTGTTAACATTGGCCAAGTGGAGAACTTATTTTTGTTTTCTGAATATATACATATTTTTCTTGTTAATAATATTAATAACGTTTATTTCTATAAGTTCATGATACAATTTATGCAGACGTAACTGACATCAATGACATACTATATAGAAAGCCCCTGTTTATGTAGAGTTTTTCTGGCATCTTAGGTTAATTTGGTCCCCAAGATGTAACCCACAAAAGTCGGCTAATACCCAGGTACCTACTTACTACTAGGAGAAAAGGGAGAGCAGGTGTCTTAAGGAAATACTTCTGATGTTTCCACCCGTATCGTGGATCGAACCACGGATCTCGGTGTAAGCTGAGTGCGCTACCAACCGAGCAACTTGAGTACATTGCTGATGCAACAAATCTACCACGACATGTGAATATAACATGTTTTGGATGTTAATCCAATCCTAGATTTTTTTTTTTTTTTTTAAGACTGGATGAGTGGGTTGGAATATTTTTGAAGTGATGGTATGTACGTTAATAATGGCCAGACAACCATCGTGTGCAGAATTAAAAGTGATCCTTCTGCTATGATGTGGATGATTAAGAGTGATCCTTCTGCTATGATGTGGATGATTAAGAGTGATCCTTCTGCTATGATGTGGATGATTAAGAGTGATCCTTCTGCTATGATACGGATGATTAAGAGTGATCCTTCTGCTATGATGTGGATGATTAAGAGTGATCCTTCTGCTATGATACGGATGATTAAGAGTGATCCTTCTGCTATGATGTGGATGATTAAGAGTGAGCCTTCTGCTATGATACGGATGATTAAGAGTGATCCTTCTGCTATGATGTGGATGATTAAGAGTGATCCTTCTGCTATGATACGGATGATTAAGAGTGATCCTTCTGCTATGATGTGGATGATTAAGAGTGATCCTTCTGCTATGATGTGGATGATTAAGAGTGATCCTTCTGCTATGATACGGATGATTAAGAGTGATCCTTCTGCTATGATACGGATGATTAAGAGTGATCCTTCTGCTATAATGTGGATGATTAAGAGTGATCCTTCTGCTATGATACGGATGATTAAGAGTGATCCTTCTGCTATGATGTGGATGATTAAGAGTGATCCTTCTGCTATGATACGGATGATTAAGAGTGATCCTTCTGCTATGATACGGATGATTAAGAGTGATCCTTCTGCTATGATGTGGATGATTAAGAGTGATCCTTCTGCTATGATACGGATGATTAAGAGTGATACTTCTGCTATGATACGGATGATTAAGAGTGAGCCTTCTGCTATGATGTGGATGATTAAGAGTGAGCCTTCTGCTATGATACGGATGATTAAGAGTGATCCTTCTGCTATGATGTGGATGATTAAGAGTGATCCTTCTGCTATGATACGGATGATTAAGAGTGATCCTTCTGCTATGATGTGGATGATTAAGAGTGATCCTTCTGCTATGATGTGGATGATTAAGAGTGATCCTTCTGCTATGATACGGATGATTAAGAGTGATCCTTCTGCTATGATACGGATGATTAAGAGTGATCCTTCTGCTATGATACGGATGATTAAGAGTGATCCTTCTGCTATGATACGGATGATTAAGAGTGATCCTTCTGCTATGATGTGGATGATTAAGAGTGATCCTTCTGCTATGATACGGATGATTAAGAGTGATCCTTCTGCTATGATGTGGATGATTAAGAGTTATCCTTCTGCTATGATGTGGATGATTAAGAGTGATCCTTCTGCTATGATACGGATGATTAAGAGTGATCCTTCTGCTATGATGTGGATGATTAAGAGTGAGCCTTCTGCTATGATACGGATGATTAAGAGTGATCCTTCTGCTATGATGTGGATGATTAAGAGTGATCCTTCTGCTATGATACGGATGATTAAGAGTGATCCTTCTGCTATGATGTGGATGATTAAGAGTGATCCTTCTGCTATGATGTGGATGGTTAAGAGTGATCCTTCTGCTATGCTACGGATGATCAAGAGTGATCCTTCTGCTATGATGTGGATGATTAAGAGTGATCCTTCAGCTATGATACGGATGATTAAGAGTGATCCTTCTGCTATGATGTGGATGATTATGAGTGATCCTTCTGCTATGATGTGGATGATTAAGAGTGATCCTTCTGATATGATACGGATGATTAAGAGTGATCCTTCTGCTATGATGTGGATGATTAAGAGTGATCCTTCTGCTATGATACGGATGATTAAGAGTGATCCTTCTGCTATGATGTGGATGATTAAGAGTGATCCTTCTGCTATGATACGGATGATTAAGAGTGATCCTTCTGCTATGATGTGGATGATTAGGAGTGATCCTTCTGCTATGATGTGGATGATTAAGAGTGATCCTTCTGCTATGATACGGATGATTAAGAGTGATCCTTCTGCTATGATACGGATGATTAAGAGTGATCCTTCTGCTATGATACGGATGATTAAGAGTGATCCTTCTGCTATGATGTGGATGATTAAGAGTGATCCTTCTGCTATGATACGGATGATTAAGAGTGATCCTTCTGCTATGATACGGATGATTAAGAGTGATCCTTCTGCTATGATGTGGATGATTAAGAGTGATCCTTCTGCTATGATGTGGATGATTAAGAGTGATCCTTCTGCTATGATACGGATGATTAAGAGTGATCCTTCTGCTTTGATACTGATGATTAAGAGTGATCCTTCTGCTATGATGTGGATGATTAAGAGTGATCCTTCTGCTATGATGTGGATGATTAAGAGTGATCCTTCTGCTATGATGTGGATGATTAAGAGTGATCCTTCTGCTATGATGTGGATGATTAAGAGTGATCCTTCTGCTATGATGTGGATGATTAAGAGTGATCCTTCTGCTATGATGTGGATGATTAAGAGTGATACTTCTGCTAAGATGTAGAGGGGTGTAGAGTGAGTTTTCTGTTATGGAGTCGAATGTGTGGAGTGCGTCTTCTTTTATGGTGTGGAGGTTATGGAGTGATTTTTCTGCTATGGTGTGGAGAGTGTGGAGTGGACCTTCTGTTATAGTGTGGAGTGAGCCTTCTGTTATGGTGTGGAGTGAGCCTTCTGTTATGGTGTGGAGTGAGCCTTCTGTTATGGTGTGGAGTGAGCCTTCTGTTAAGGTGTGGAGTAAGCCTTCTGTTATGGTGTGGAGTAAGCCTTCTGTTATGGTGTGGAGTGAGCCTTCTGTTATGGTGTGGAGTGAGCCTTCTGTTATGGTGTGGAGTGAGCCTTCTGTTATGGTGTGGAGTGAGCCTTCTGTTATGGTGTGGAGTGAGCCTTCTGTTATGGTGTATATTTATGTATTTCTATGTACTATGTACTCATGTTTTTTTCATATGTTCCCATGTGTCCTCCAGTACTTCCTTGTACTCTCCATATACGTTCTTGTACTCATGAATATTACGTACTGTCATCCTCTTCAATACACTTATACGTATATTAATGCAATTATATGTATACTAATACATTTACATTTATATTAACACACATGTATGTATACTAATGTATTTATATGCATATTTATATGTATACATGCATGTGCACCCATGAAAGCATATTACTTGAAAAGTAAAAGCGCCTTGTATATAGTCAAAATGGCCTCCATTTCGAAATAAATTTAAATCACAATAGACAGATTTTCTTCACCATAAGTCGAAATTTCAAGATTTAATTCATTTCAGTTCAATAATAATCATAAAGTCGCAGTCATAATTTAGTAAAAAAGAAATTGAAAATTGGAGATAAAAACTACAAATTAATACATAAGGATGAGTTATGACTATGATTCATCACTATATATTTATAGCTTGACAATGATGATATCATGTGGTACAGTACAATGATGATATCATGTGGTACAGTACAATGATGATATCATGTGGTACAGTACAATGATGATATCATGTGGTACAGTACAATGATGATATCATGTGGTACAGTACAATGATGATATCATGTGGTACAGTACAATGATGATATCATGTGGTACAGCACAATGATGATATCATGTGGTACAGTACAATGATGATATCATGTGGTGCAGTACAATGATGATATCATGTGGTACAGTACAATGATGATAATGATGATATCATGTGGTACAGTACAATGATGATATCATGTGGTGCAGCACAATGATGATAACATGTGGTACAGCACAATGATGATATCATGTGGTACAGTACAATGATGATATCATGTGGTGCAGTACAATGATGATATCATGTGGTACAGTACAATGATGATATCATGTGGTACAGTACAATGATGATATCATGTGGTACAGTACAATGATGATATCATGTGGTACAGTACAATGATGATATCATGTGGTACAGTACAATGATGATATCATGTGGTACAGTACAATGATGATATCATGTGGTACAGTACAATGATGATATCATGTGGTACAGCACAATGATGATATCATGTGGTACAGTACAATGATGATATCATGTGGTACAGTACAATGATGATATCATGTGGTACAGCACAATGATGATATCATGTGGTACAGTACAATGATGATATCATGTGGTACAGTACAATGATGATATCATGTGGTACAGTACAATGATGATATCATGTGGTACAGTACAATGATGATATCATGTGGTACAGTACAATGACACTGTTAATTTTACGGCTAAGCACTGTTATCCCACCTTAGTTGCTTTCAGCTGTCAATCCCGTGTGTCGTATGACACCCACCACCTTCGCATGATGCTGACCACAGCACTCAGCTTATCGCTAGACACCTGTTTAACTGCAAGGTCACATGAAACAAGTATGGCACGACTTGCTTGTATATTGACCTCTGCCCAGGATGCGATCGAAAGTCCTGGAGTCGGAGGGGGCGCAGGAGTAATAATATTTGCCCAAATACTTCGCCCGGTAAGGAAATCAAACCTGAATACTTGTTGTTACGTCAAAACAATTCTACCACTGAGGCACAGGTAACACTTTATATATTAAAAATAGTTTTCCTAACACATGAAAATCGTTCTCTCACACCAGGGAACATCACTACAACAACAGATGTATTGATGCTGAACAGAGTTGTAGAGCTGTAGCAGGAAGCTCAACTCACAACCGAAGAAATCTAGGTTTGATTCACAGGTCGGCTGAGACAATTATGTGCAAGTCTCCTGATCCACACAAACATGTTTTCTCAACAATAACTGACTATCAACTTTCTTTAAGGAAACTGTCATCTCAGTTACGGTAAGACAGTAGCAGATATCACTTACACTGACCCCTCGTGCAGGCACTAACTCACAGGGAACAATACACGTTCTGCACTCTCCGAAGAATTCAATAGACCACGTTCTGTGCAGGGAATTTCCAGCTACGTCCTTCACCCAACATGTTTCCGTATCCTAGTGGTCAGTACCACAGATTTAAGAGTAAGCTGGCATGACAGAAATCCTATGATAGGCTCGGCTTTAAAAGGATCGTTCAGCCTATAAATTCAACTAGGTAAAATATAAAAAAGTATAATATCTCAAAGCATCACAATAACATACCAACCATTACTGAAGATCAACAATATACTACATCAAACCGGAAATATTAGAACCAAGACAAACTAGGGAATAGAGTGCATTATCCACCCTAGACCTTCAAGGCACACCACACGACGCTCAGTTCCAGGATTATCGCCTCTCTGACACCACATAAAATCGCTCTAACTCAGCGTCTCTCAGATCACGTTCCAATATCAGATTGCTCAGAGTGAAATTGGTTTACTCTGCTGCGAGCTTTGCATTATTTTTTAAACAAAACAAAAAAACAGGATTCTCGCTTAAACGCCTCTATGTGTGTGTGTGTATATATATATATATATATATATATATATATATATATATATATATATATATATATATATATATATATATATATATATATATATATATATATATATATATATATATATATACGTATTTACCAAAGTTCGGCAGGCCAGGATTCGACCCCATGACACATTGTCCCGCAGCAAGAGGCCACACAATGTACATGTCACCTTATCCACTCAGCCGTCGATCCTACAAACAACATGAGCCTAACGAACTAGGCTTGTTTCATGTTGCGAGGACACTCGTGGCAGTGGTATGCTCAAGGATAGGATCGATGGCTAAGTTGATAAGATGACAAGTACATTGTGTGGCCTCTTGAGGCGGGACAATGTGTGGTGGTGTCGAATCCTATCTTGCTGCAGTACAGTAAATGATTCAAAACCACTTGTTTCATGGTTTCATTGCTATATAGACTGCTTGTGGAGGTGGGTAGTCAAACAGTAGTAGGCTGAAATTAATCTTTTAGCATTCCATTGCCACGAGTGTCCACACAACAAGAAACAAGCCTAGTTCGCTATGCTCATGTTTTTGTAGGATTGATGGAGGAGTGGATACCTGGAGTATACCTGAAGAGGGTTTCGGGGGTCAACGCCCCCTTGGCTTGGTCTGAAACAATGCCTCATGGTGGATCAAGGTCTGATCAACCAGGCTGTTACTGCTGGCCGCACGCAAACTGACGAACGAACAACAGCCCGGCTGGTCTGCTACTGACTTTAGGTGCCTGTCCAGTGCCTTCTTGAAGACAGCCAGGGGTCTATTGGTAATCCCTCTTATGTATGCTGGGAGGCAGTTGAACAGTCTTGAGCCCCTGACACTTACTGTGTTGTCTCTCAGTGTACTCGTGGCTCCCCTTCTTTTCATTTGGGGGAATGTTGCATCTCCTGCCGAGTCTTTTGCTTTCATAGGGAGTGATTTTCTTGTGCAGGTTTGGTACCAATCCCTCATGTACATTGTGTGGTCTGTTAAGGCGGGACAATGTGTCGTAGAGTCGAATTCTGGCCTGCCTTAGTTTGGTATACGATTCAAAACCACTTTTTTCATTGTTTCATTGCTATATAGATTGTTTGTGGAGGTTGGTTTTCAACCAGGAGGAAGCTAAAATTAATCCTCGAGCATACCACTGCCACGGGTGTCCTCGCAACATGAAACAAACCTAGTTTGCTAGGCTCATGATGTTTGTAGGATACATGGCTGAGTGGATATGGTGACGTGTACATTGTGTGACCTCTTGAGATGGGACAATGTGTTGTGGGGTCGAATCGTAGCCTGCCGCAATTTGATAAATGAATCAGAACCACTTCTTACGTGGTTTAATTGCTATCTATCTATCTATCTATCTATATATATATATATATATATATATATATATATATATATATATATATATATATATATATATATATATATATATATATATATATATATATATATATATATATATATATATATATATATATATATACGGAACGACAGCCAGGAAACGTAGTTTTAAAAATACATCAATAGGTTTGCCTAGACATAAATGAATTCCCTAAGGCAATAACTTTAACTCGGGTAGCAAAGTCTTATATAAATCGGGTGGCTGGAAATTCTAATATTCTGATTGAACCATGAATTATCAAACAAATACAATAGCGTAGACAAATTATATTGAATTATTTTACCAAAATGTGAACATTCATTAACTTAAGTTATAATGCCTCACATTTCAAGCACGGAAGACTAGACCCTTTATTATGCTCCTTACTCGGGTGGAAGAGCACTCAGCTCATACACTGAGTGTCTGTAGTTCAATCCTCGGTATCGGTTTCCACCTGTATTGAGGATTGGACTTAACGGGCGGTGCCTTTCACCTGCTGTCTCTGTTCACCTAGTAGTAATTAGATACCTGGGTGTTACCTGACTGCTGTGGGTTGCAGCCTAGGGTACAAATTAACCTAAACTGCCAGAAATGCTGTGCATAACCAGCAGGGGCTTCTCTGTAGTATGTCACTGATGTCAGCTATGGTCTGTAAAGTTGTATCATGTACCTGTAGGAATAAAGATTATTATTTTTTTTCATTAAACCAGCCCTATCCCACCAAAGACTAAAAAGAAAAGCGAAAGTTTCACTTTTTTATTTTAGCAATGTATACAGGAGACGGGGTTAGTAGCCCCTTGCTCCCGGCATTTTAGTCTCCTCTTACAACATACATGGCTTACGGAGGAAGAATTCTGTTCCACTTCCCCATGGAGAATTATTATTATTATTATTATTATTATTACTTTTGTTATTATTATTATTATTATTATTATTATTATTATTATTATTATTATTATTATTATTATTATTATTATTATTATTATTATTATTATTATTATTATTATTACGAAGAGTCATATTTCCAAACTCATCGGTTAAGAAGTACTATATATTGGGTTGAAAATTCATCCAGTATTAATTAGCATATTTGGTTGGCTGTATAGAAATGTATTTCCAATAATCTTCTCAAATATTATTTCATCGCATTATGTTTTAATTAAAAATCTGGTTTAAAAAAAACTGACTTATTTCCCTGGACAAATATTAGTATATTGAGTTGTGTGAGATATCTTAAGAATGCTTCTTCTAATATGATGCAACTCAGTGTAAAATAATTCGTAGGAGATTTAAATTGAATTTTGGAAATTACATTTGCCAATTGGCAAATGTAATAACAAATATATTAATTAGTTCCTTTGTAATAACTTAAGGAGCAGGTTAGTTCCCACCGTCTTCTGATAATATGACATTTTTCACACTATAGTCTACCTTGCTGATAATTACTATCGCAGTTGCTTAGTCTGTCTCGTAAGGTGAAGTCCAGGATCTTTTCTTAATTCCTGGTGTGACTTTAGAAATCTTCGAGGAAAGTTGTGTTGTAGAGGCGTGAGCGAAGGTCAGACCTCAGACGAAGAGGAAGAAGGGAAGATTCTCTACTATCTTTGCTGCAGCTGTCTGGATAATACTTAATAATCTTGACTCAGTAACGAAGTAGGTAATCCTTCTACGCAGATAGACCAGAGTGTACACTAAAATTTTCAACATTCTGCCTCTCTCATGCACTGCTCTATATTATCTCTCTCTCTCTCTCTCTCTCTCTCTCTCTCTCTCTCTCTCTCTCTCTCTCTCTCTCTCTCTCTCTCTCTCTCTCTCTCTCTCTCGATCTCTCTCGATCTCTCTCTCAATCTCTCTTTTTTTTTTCTTTTTTTTTTTTTTTTTTTTACACAGGGAGGGTTTGACAAGGTTAAGAGGATCACTAGCTTTATTGACAAGCTATTTACAGGTTAAGGATTTCCTAACTTTATTGGCAAGCTAAGTAGCTGTTACCATACATCAGCTCATTTGAAAGCATTTTTATTGTTATGAGACATACAAGTAAGGGAACAGGATGAAGTTGGGAGCCATCTGTGGGGCCAGCATTTTCATTTGATCAACTGACATTATCTCGTTGACATCATTATGCTGTACGAATGTGTTCCATACTCGAGTCATCCTGGGAATATCTCTCGTCTCTCTCCCTCTCTCTCTCTCTCTCTTTCTCTCTCTCTCTCTCTCTCTCTCTCTCTCTCTCTCTCTCTCTCTCTCTCTCTCTCTCTCTCTCTCTCTCTCTCTCTCTCTCTCTCTCTCTCTCTCTCTCTCTCTCTCTCTGTCTCTCTCTCTCACTTCCTATATTCATCACCAACTCATTGTCTTGACAGGTAACTCTCCCGCACCATATTAATTTCTCCACATTTTCCCCTGTGTCTGACGTTTATTACAGATTCCCTTACACATTTCCATTGTTTATTCGCTGCAGCGCCTTTCTTCCCTCTTACAGTTTTCTTGGCGTCGCCTCTCCAACATTTCTACATGTGAAGCCCATTCTACACTTCACCTGTTATTTTCCTATAAACAGTGAAGCTTTCATCCACACACACACACACACACACACACACACACACACACACACACACACACACACACACACACACACACACATACAGACACACACACACATATACAGGATTTTACACCTTCCTGTGAAGTGACCCTATAACCCTTCCTTTCCCCCCATCTCTCTCCCTCTCCTCTCTCTTCCTCTCTCTCTCTCTCTCTCTCTCTCTCTCTCTCTCTCTCTCTCTCTCTCTCTCTCTCTCTCTCTCTCTCTCTCTCTCTCTCTCTCTCTCTCTGTTTTTTTTTTTTTTTTTTTTTTTTTTTTTTTTTTTTTTTATTTTTTTTTTTTACACATGGTTTGACAAGGTTAAGGATCCCTAGCTTTATTGACAAGCTATTTACAGGTTAAGGATTCCTAACTTTATTGACAAGCTAAGAGCTGTTACCTACATCAGCTCATTTGAAAGCATTTTTATTGTTATGAGACATACAAGTAGGGAACAGGATGAAGTTGGAGCCATCTGTGGGCCAGCATTTTCATTTGATCAACTGACGTTATCTCGTTGACATCATTATGCTGAACGAATGTGTTCCATACTCGAGTCATCCTGGGTATGTATGATCTCAGATGGAGTGATGTTCTGGAGAAGGGTACAGCCAGAGTGAAGTTGCTGCTTTCTGCCCGTCTTGTGGCATAAAAGCTTGTTTCGCGCTGTCCTCGAAGTGGATCGAAGTGTGGTATTTTGACAATATTGGCCTTGTACATAACAGTAAGGCCACCCACATCCCTCCTATGTTGAAGGCTCTGCTGAAATGACAGATCCATCCAGGATGGGTCCAGGCGAGAGATGAGACGTCTTGCTCTGTTCTCTACTCTGTCAAGCAGTCGCAGATGAGAGGGGGGACAGGCAAACCAAGAAAGTGGAGCATACTCAAGGTGTGAGCGTACTTGTGCCTCGTACAGTATCTTGCAACCCCTACTGTCAAGCAGATGCGAGATACGGCGAAGTGCTGTAAGCTTCCTGGCTGCCTTGTTTGCAAGATTTACAACATGGTTCTTCATGGTTAGTTTGGAGTCAAATTTCACCCCAAGGATATCAACTTCTTCTCCAGGTGCCAACATCCTCCCATTCATCCTTACTACTGCACCAGCATTACCATCATGGTGCCTAGAGACGATCATCATTTGCGTTTTCTCAGGTGCAAATGTTACTTGCCATCTATTTCCCCAAGCTGATATAGCTCTCAGCTGGTGATTGATGTAGCTTAGAGCAGCTGGCATTTCTTCTCTTGGATAAGTGAATGTCAGTGTACAGTCGTCTGCATATGCATGTGATTCTGGGATGAGATGAAGAAGGTCGTTGAAGTAGACATTCCATAACAGTGGACCCAGCACACTTCCTTGTGGAACGCTTGCCCCAATAGGATGTCTTGCTGATTCCGTTCCATTGAGGACTACACTTAGAGATCTACCATGAAGGTAATCACTGAGGAGACATAGCGTAGAGCCTGCAATTCCCAGTGCTTGAAGTTTTGCTAAGAGGCCCTGGTGCCACACCCGGTCGAAAGCGCCAGCAATGTCCAGTGCTACCACACAGCTGACTTTGGATTCATCCAGTGACTGGTGCCACTTAGTGGAGAGGTTTAACAACAGATCAGCAGCAGAGTAACCTTTCCTGAAGCCATATTGACGATCACAAAGTAGTGAGTGGTAGTCAAAAAAATCTGTCATTTGTCTTGAGATTATTATCTCAAGGATCTTACCAGTGATTGACAGGAGTGACACTGGTCTGTAGTTGCTGATTTCTGCTCTGCTCTTCTTTTTGTGAACAGGGACTACATTTGCCTCTTTCCGCTCTCTCTCTCTCTCTCTCTATCTCTCTCTTTCTCTCCCCTTTCTCTCTTCCTCTCACTCTTTCTCTCTTCCTCTCTCTCTCCCTCTCCCTCTCTCTCTCTTCCTCTCTTGCTCTCTCTCTTCCTCTTCTTTTATCTCTCTCTCTCTTCCCTTGTCACTCCCACCCTCTCTCTTACCTTTTCCCTCTCTCTCACTTTCTCCCCCTTTTTCCCTTCTTTTCCCCTCCTTCTAGGCTCTCCTTCTCTCTCTCCCTATCTCTCACTCTCTCCCCTTTTTCTTTTTCTCTTTCTCTCTCTCTTTCACTAAAAAAAAAAAAAAATGGTTGGGACTCGCAGGAATCAGGGATCAGATGACAATGGTACTGGTAGGGAGGAATGGATGGAGGAACAGTGGAAAAGGATAGAGCAAGAATGGGAGAGAAAATTAGGAGAGCTTTTTGAAAAAATGGAGAAAGAGCTCTCTGTGAAATGGGAAAAGAGGTTGGAGAAGGAGACGAAGAATTGGGAGGCACAAGTCGAAACTGCAGTAGCCAGGGTAAAGGTCCTAGAATTTGAGGTAAACAGGCTGAAGCAAGTCTCATGGGCAGTGACCAGAGAAGACACACCATACGAAGATGAGAGGCTGAACAGGAGGGAAGGAGATATGAATTATGCTAAGGTCATATCAGCCTGCAAAAAAGGGCCAGGGAGTGGAAGGGAAGAGCAGATGGGTGCAGATGGAGAGGGAGATAGGTCGAATGCTGAGGCACAACCATGCTACCAAGAGCCACTGGAAAAATCAAGGGAGAAAATGACCACATACAGACAGGAACCAGAGTCACAGAGGGAGAGGCAATGGGAGAAGGAAAGGGCAAAATCAGTGATTATCCATGGGCTTCGGGAGAGAGAGGAAAGGACACACACTGAAAGACGGCAGGAAGAAAGAAAGGTGATTGAGAAAATCGTCACGGAAATAGGGGGAGAAGACATGGATGAGATTGTAAATTTTCAGAGAATAGGGGGGTACGTGAAGGGGAGAAACCGACCGATCAAGTTGATTCTCAGGACAGAAACAGTGCGGAACAGGATCCTCCAAGAGAAACTACGGTTGAAAAGCTCGGAAGAGTACAAGAAGGTGTTCCTAGACAGAGACAGAACACAAACAGAGAGACAGCAGCTGAGGGAGAGGACAAAAAAGCGAAAGGAGCTAGGAAAAGAGACAAGGATGGAACCAGCAGAGGTCAGTCAGAGCAGAACAGAGCAGCAAGGGCAAGCACACACACAACTATCCTCAGAACCCCACAACCTATCACTCCATCCTAACACACAATACAATCCATACCCACAGCTTCCACCCAACCCCCAACCATAGAATCCCACAGTATGCTACCAGGTCTTCCACCCCTACAGGCCCCCCAAACCACAGTGATGGAAAGGAAACTGAAGGTATGGTACACAAACGCTGATGGAATAACAAACAAGTGGGAGGAGTGGCACGAAAGAGTCAAAGAGGCATCACCAGACATCATAGCTCTCACAGAAACCAAGCTTACAGGTATGATAACAGATGCCATCTTTCCAGTGGGATACCAGATCCTGAGAAAAGACAGAAGGAACAGGGGGGGTGGAGGAGTGGCATTGCTGATCAAACACCAATGGAATTTTGATGAACTGGAGAGAGGAGACAGCGGAGAAGAAAGTGATTACATAGCAGGAACGCTTCACTCTGGTGGTCCCAAGGTGACAATTGCAGTGATGTATAACCCACCACAGAACAGCAGGAGGCCAAAGCAAGAGTATGACGAGAGCAATAGAGCGATGGTTGATGCACTGGCTGCAGTGACGAGAAGAGCTCATGCATGCAAGGCAAAGCTCCTGATTATGGGCGACTTTAACCACAAGGAGATCGAATGGGAGAACTTGGAGCCACATGGGGGCCAAGATACACGGAGGGCTAAGATGATGGAGGTGGTACTGGAAAACTTCATGTACCAACACGTAAGGGACACTACAAGAGAGAGAGGAGAGGATGAACCAGCAAGACTGGACTTAGTATTCACCTTGAGTAGTGCAGATATTGAGGACATCACATATGAAAGACCCCTTGGGGCCAGCGATGATGTGGTTTTGAGCTTCGAATACACAGTAGAGCTACAAGTGGAGGGGGAAGCAGGAAGGCCAGGACAAATGAAACCAAACTACAGGAAAGGGGACTACATAGGAATGAGAAACTCCCTGAATGAGGTTCAGTGGGACAGAGAACTGGCAGGGAAGCCAGTTAATGAGATGATGGAATATGTAGCAACAATGTGCAAGGAGGCTGAGGAGAGGTTTGTACCCAAGGGTAACAAGAATAATGGAAAAGCCAGGATGAGCCCATGGTTCACCCAAAGATGCAAGGAGGCAAAACCCAAGTGTGCTAGGGAATGGAAGAAATATAGAAGGCAAAGGACCCAGGAGAATAAGGAGAGCAGTTATAGAGCCAGAAACGAATATGCACAGATAAGAAGGGAGGCCCAACGTCAATATGAAAACGACATAGCAGCAAAAGCCAAATCTGACCCGAAGCTGTTATACAGCCACATCAGGAAGAAAACAACAGTCAAGGACCAGGTAATAAGGCTAAGGAAAGAAGGAGGAGAGACAACAAGAAATGACAGTGAAGTATGTGAGGAACTCAACAAGAGATTCAAAGAAGTGTTCACAGAGGAGACAGAAGGGGCTCCAGAAAGACGGAGAGGTGGGGTACACCACCATGTGCTGGACACAGTACACACAACCGAGGAAGAAGTGAAGAGGCTTCTGAGTGAGCTAGATACCTCAAAGGCAATGGGGCCAGATAACATCTCTCCATGGGTCCTGAGAGAGGGAGCAGAGGCGCTATGTGTACCCCTAACAACAATATTCAATACATCTATCGAAACAGGGAGATTGCCTGAGGCATGGAAGACAGCAAATGTAGTCCCAATCTTCAAAAAAGGAGACAGACATGAAGCACTAAACTACAGACCAGTGTCACTGACATGTATAGCATGCAAAATCATGGAAAAGATTGTCAGGAGAAGAATGGTGGAACATCTAGAAAGGAATGATCTCATCACCAGCAGCCAACATGGTTTCAGAGACGGGAAATCCTGTGTTACAAACCTACTGGAGTTCTATGACATTTTGACAGCAGTAAGACAAGAGAGAGAGGGGTGGGTGGATTGCATTTTCTTGGACTGCAAGAAGGCGTTTGACACAGTACCACACAAGAGATTAGTGCAAAAACTGGAGGACCAAGCAGGGATAACAGGGAAGGCACTGCAATGGATCAGGGAATACTTGTCAGGAAGACAGCAGCGAGTATTGTACGTGGCGAGGTGTCAGAGTGGGCACCTGTGACCAGCGGGGTCCCACAGGGGTCAGTCCTAGGACCAGTGCTGTTTCTGGTATTTGTGAACGACATGACGGAAGGAATAGATTCTGAGGTGTCCCTGTTTGCAGATGACGTGAAGTTGATGAGAAGAGTTCATTCGATCGAAGACCAGGCAGAAATACAAAGGGATCTGGACAGGCTGCAGACCTGGTCCAGCAACTGGCTCCTGGAGTTCAATTCCACCAAGTGCAAAGTCATGAGGATTGGGGAAGGGCAAAGAAGACAGCAGACGGAGAACAGTCTAGGGGGCCAGAGACTACAAACATCACTCAAGAAAAAAGATCTTGGGGTGAGTATAACACCAGGCACATCTCCTGAAGCGCACATCAACCAAATAACTGCTGCAGCATATAGGCGCCTGGCAAACCTAAGAACAGCATTCCGACATCTTAATAATGAATCGTTCAGGACCCTGTACACCGTGTACGTTAGGCCCATATTGGAGTATGCGGCACCAGTTTGGAACCCACACCTAGCCAAGCATGTAAAGAAACTAGAGAAAGTGCAAAGGTTTGCAACAAGACTAGTCCCAGAGTTAAGAGGTATGTCCTATGAGGAGAGGTTAAGGGAAATCAACCTGACGACACTGGAGGACAGGAGAGATAAGGGGGACATGATAACGACTTACAAAATACTGAGAGGAATTGACAAGGTGGACAAAGACAGGATGTTCCAGAGACTGGACACAGCAACACGGGGACACAGTTGGAAGCTGAAGACACAGATGAATCAAAGGGATGTTAGGAAGTATTTCTTCAGAAACAGAGTAGTCAGGAAGTGGAATAGTTTGGGAAGCGATGTAGTGAAGGCAGGATCCATACATAGCTTTAAGCAGAGGTACGATAAAGGTCATGGTTCAGGGAGAGTGACCTAGTAGCGACCAGTGAAGAGGCGGGGCCAGAAGCTTGGAATCGACCCCTGCAACCTCAGCTAGGTGAGTACACACACACTCACACACACACACTCACACACACACACACACACACTCACACACAAACACACACACACACACACACACACACACACACACACACACACACACACACACACACACACACACACACACACACACATATATATATATATATAAATATATATATATATATATATATATATATATATATATATATATATATGTATGTATATATATATATATATATATATATATATATATATATATATATATATATATATATATATATATATATATATATATATATATATATATATATATATATATATATATATATA